>NC_139847.1:15649991-15842491 GCF_963691815.1 Echiichthys vipera
TAAAGGAAGATTGACCTGGAGGGACAGAAATAGGAGGTTGTCAGAATCATGGAGCATGATGCGCCACATTAGCCTCAACAGCATCCGACTGAAGCCTTTAATATAGAACCATATTATTCAATTCATTGTTACTATTATGTTTACATTAGTACACTACACCGCAACCCTGACACTGTGGGTGTTAATGTGTCAAAAACTGATCAGCAGGATGAGTTTAGTACAGTTCAGGGCTGGCAAAATTGGCAAAATTTGGAATATTCATTCTGAAAAATAAAAGGGGTTCAAATGTCCACAAGAGGGCAAACGATTACAATGTGAGACATAACTACTTGTGTAGGCATATTTATTGTCTTTTAAAATGTGTACATACCTACACATTATAAATAATGAATTAAAATGATAATGAAAATAATGACAGATACTTAATTTAAAGACCGTAGACCTTTCTCTCTCTAAGCTTGGAGTGGGAACTGAGCCCCGTAACACCAAGCTACTCAGCCAGCAAGCAGCTAAATGAGTCAAAATTTAACAACTTAAAACTTCACACAATCTTGTCATAGTGTAGAAAAGCACATTGCTATCTCCAGATGAGTTACAACTGGTCTGCTCGTTTCTGTGCAGCATTAAAGCATGGTGGAATTAGCAATTTAGCTAATATGCCAGCTGTCCGCTGGGCTGCGGTTGGGAAGAGTCCGTGCTCAGGTCAGCGGATGTTGTAAAATACATTTAGCATGAATGTGACTCAGTATATGAGTGCACTGCAGTTGTGGTGTCGACTGATTTGCGTGAGATGCGTGTGTTGGTTGGCTTGACCGTGGTTTCGCATGTTGGCTGGTTAGTAGACTATTTCACTGCTGTGGCTCGGGAGTAACATGGTCGAATATTCAAAAATATACTTGAATTTAGAATATTTCTTGAGAGCTCTAGCATGGTTGGTGTTTAGAGTGCTACGGTATACTACACTTCTTCTACAGGGAAACATTTTTTGGTACATGGTACAATGGTACAATGGTACATCATAATCTAGGCTCAAAGGTCCATAGACCGAATCTATGGTATGTTTTATTTTGTCAGTGCATTTACATGTAGTTTAAAAACCTGATTATTTTCAGGTTAAGGGCATACTCCGGTTTCTCAAAGGCCTTGTTTTCATACCCTGATTTTCAGACCTAGATAACTCCTTCAGTACCCCAATTATTCATGCTTGTAAAAAGCTCTCCTGGGTTATTAAAGAGTTGGTTGTTGGTTATAACTTCCCCTCCCCACTCCGCGGCAGTTGTTTCTGAACTGGAAACAGAATAAATGAGGAAGTAACGGTGACAAAACAACAAGAAAAAAACAACAACAACACAAGCTTTACCTTTAAACCAAGGGAGTACTTCGGCATAGCAAATAACATTACTACCAAGAAGACCCATTTCTGCCATTTCTATCCAAAAGTCATCCATATTCCCCCCGCTATTCAAGATGTAGTGATTTTGACACAGGTGAACCGGAAGAAAAAAAGGTTTTCCGACCCATGTTCTCCCCGTGTCTGCGTGGGTTTCCTCTGGGTTCTCCGGCTTCCTCCCACAGTCCAAAGACATGCACGTGTTAGGTTAATTGATGACTCTAAAATTGCCCGTAGGTGTGAATGGTTGTCTGTCTCTGTTCGTCTCTATATGCCCTGCGATAAACTGGCGTCCTGTCCAGGGTGTACTCCGCCTCACGCCCGATGTCAGCTGGGATCGGCTCCAGCCCCCCCGCGACCCCGACCCCGGGATAAGCTGGTTGAAGATGAATGAATAAATGAATGTATGTTGGCCACCATGAGTGCCAACAACTGTACCGTAGGTCGAGTCATTTTCCCATTCTTCCCCGCTCATGTATACGGGGGAAACTTCAATAATAATTTTATTCCCTTAACCCGGGCAAGACCATTTTCAGGTTACTGATGTGCATGTAAATGCACTGAATGACGTAAAATTCCGAGACACATCAGTTCACAATGAGGATTGCAGGCTTAGCAATGGTTGTGATGCTCCTATTTCTGTTTTGTGACTAAAGGGCTGTCTCTGTGACCATGACATTTTTCCATACACATGGACCGGCTCGACTTGGTTTGACTCAGCACATCTGCCCAGCACAGCATGGATTTGCATTTCCATTACAACCGGATTACCCAGCTCTGTGTATTTAGACTTTTTTGTATTTCAGACACTGTTCGACCATCTGAAAAAAGCACATCATTTGAAGCATACCGACCCCCTAACACCCACTACTTCATCCGTCTGTTGTCACAAACAACATTCACAGATAATATGAACAGTACCATGAATATGAACATCTCATTTGTGTATTGGTAGATTACGCTCTTTTGAGACATTTACCTGAGTAACTCGTCTTAAAAATAAACAATCACAATGCAGAGTATACAGCGAAAACCGTAAAAACAAAGGGTTACCAGACAGGTGGATGTTGAAGGGTTAAAACGAAAGATAATGTTAAGCAGGAAGAGTTTTGATCAGGTCATTCATAAAAAGAAGAGACTTTGAGTATGAAAAAGAAAGCGTCTCATTCTTCTTGAAAAGTAGAGGGGAGTGAATAACTGTGAGATATGCTGGAATATACGTTTGGCACACCAGCTTGTGTGTGTGTGTGTGCATTGTTTTTCATGTGAGGTGTGAAGTTTGTGGTTCACAGTCATTACCAGATGGGCGGTTAGACGGACAGATCGGTAATTAGAAAGTAATGGGAGAGAAAAGAGAAACAGAGAATAATGAAAATAAAAGAGTAAACAAATGGGAAATAAAAAAAAAGTTCAGTGGTGAAGAGAGAGGGAGGAGTGATGGCGAGAAAGTCAAAGAGTGCAAATGAGAGAGCAAATAAATGAAAGTTGAATGTGAGTGTGATGTGAAGGGAGAGTGACAAAGAGAAAGAAACACTTATCTCCCCATAAAGTACCCCAGTCAACCAGAGTTGTTAGCGGCAGCACCATGGGTGGCTGTGGAGGATGGAGTGCCCACACACACACACACACACACACACACACACACACACACACACACACACACACACACACACACACACACACACACACACACACACACACACACACACACACACACACACACACACACACACACATACACACACACACACACACACACACACACACATACCCTAGTGAGTGATGCATGCTAGCCGCCGGTCTGAGCCTGGTGGCTAGAGCTAGCCTTTATTGGTTAGGCAGCTGGTTTGATGTGGAGCCCACACACAGCGACAGGATGACAGACACACTGTAACACACACACACCACAGAAAGCGGGAGGGGGTGTATGTGTGGGTGTGGGAAGGGGATGTGTTGAGTCAGGCTGTATGTGTGTTTATATGGGAAAACTGCAATAGTACATCTGTGTGTGGGGACTCGAAGAGAGATTGAAACTGAGACTGACTGTGAATGTAAAGTGGGTTGGAAGTTGTGTAGGAGAGTGTGTGTGTGTGTGTGTGTGTGCATAGTTGAATGGTTGATACCCAAAAACCTCTGTGTGTGTGGGGAGGTTAAAGTTTGTCTATGAGCCTGTATATGTATGCAGATGTGAGGAGCAATGTGAAATGATTTATGAGAAACCCTGGACACTGGTGAGAGATTAGGGGGAAGTGGAGATGGAGTGAGATAAACAAGAGCTGACATAACACGAATTTGTGGAGTAGAACAAAAAGAAAAATAAAGAAAGTGTATACAGATGAAACAAAATGGGATCAAGTGGAAAATAAATAACTATCAAGAAGAAAGAAAGGGAAAGTATGACCCCTAATGATTGAGAAGAATATAAGACACAGTCCAGAGAGATGGAGGGGAATGATGGAGAGATAAACAGAGAGCGTAGAGTGTCTGGCCGTGTCCCAGCTTTGTCTTTGGTCTCAGGGGAGGGAGGCTGGCAGAGGCGGGCAGGCTGGCTCCTCTGGCCCTGAGCCAGGCCACACACTGTGCCACACTGCCCAGAAAAAAGTCTGAGGGACAGGGGGTTGAGGGGGGCTTGTGGAAAGACCCAAAGTCCAGGCCCCCACCCCTCAAGGCACTTCAACAGACCCCAGGGGGCCCATTGTGCCCCCAGCTCAACCACTTGACACATCTGGTCCCCTCAGCCTGCCGGGGACTCTTTCACCTTGGCACTGACTGTGCTGTGGCTGTGGGGTTACAAACCTGTCTGCAGTCTAACCTGAGCCGTAGTGGCCTGGAGCTGTTATTCAGACACAGGAGTAAATACTGGGAGTAAAATAAACCATTGGCTCCGCAGCACAATGTCACAATCGAAAGCTTTGAATTCTGGCTGATTACTGGCTACTAAGTTAGGCAATGTTCAGACAAATCAAGGAGTTTTATAGTCAACAAACATGTTTCATGACCCACCTTTTGCTGTTATTGTTTTCAGTTAAGGGTTTAGTGTGTAAAATGTAAGAGAGCAGTAAAACAGAGCTCCAGCTGATGTATTAAAATGAAACATTTGTCCAAAACCAAAGGATAATCAATTTATACTGATATAAAGGACAGGAAGCTCAGCAGGTGTGTGTGTGTTTATGATAAAATGTATCACTACTAAATAAATAATATGTTCCGCTACTAAATAAATAATCTGTAGTGACTGGTACATCTGGTATACCGGTATCAATTTCCTATACGTTATACTGCCACACCCATACATAGCCACAAAGAGTGGACAAAACAAGCAGTGTAGAGAGTAATAAGCGAGGAGCCCTATTATTTGTGTGCACTTCTCACTCATGGTCATAACTTTATAACAACAATTAAAAACCCATAGCTAACTCCCTTTAACAGGGTAAAACATCATGGCACACAACAATTTGTGACACGAAAACAATTTGTAAAACTTATAATTGTACATTTACAAGTTTACACCGCCAAACTGTGGATGGTACCGCTCCTAGCTAGCCAGGTAGCGTATATCCTGTTAACAGCTGGGATAGGTTCCTCCAATACCGCACATTCAAGAACAGAAAGGAGAGATGGAGGATGAAGAAAGAGACTGGGGATGAACCAGAAGAACCAGAAGAAGCCAAGAGAGGACCTGTCTGCTATAGGGCATTTCAGATTCCAGGTGGCAGAACGGGAGCAGCTTCCACTGACCTGAAGCTGACCAGCCAGCAACCGTAAACCGTGTTACATAGTTACAAACGAAAACACATCATGGTGAATTGGCCTATTTGGTCTGCTGTTGGAAAGTTTTTTTCGCGCATGTGCATGCTCCGTGGGTTAGGACTTCTCTCCCCACAGCAGTGGCTTTGACCCGGAAAAAGAATAAACCAGGAAGCAAAGGCGGCAAAAACAACGTGAAAAAAAACAACAACAATAAAGCGTTACCTTTTAACCAAGGAAGGACTTTACTACAGAAAGAAAGAAACACCACTACCAAGAAGACCTGTTTCGTGGTAATTCTGTCCAAAAGTTTGCAGTTTGTGATTTTGACAAAGGTGAACTGGACAAAAGCCGTATTCCAACCAGCTGTATGTTGGCGGAGCGCCATCTACTGTACCGGTCGAGTTTCTCCGTAATTTTCCCATTAACCCCTGTTCATGTATATGTAGGGAACTTCAATAATCTGATTATTCTCTTACCCGGGGTAAGGCCATTTTCGGGTTACTGATGTGAGTGAAGCCAAAAGGTCAGACCTAGTTTGAAGAGGACAGAAAAAAACAAGTGATGGAGTGATATTACAAATGCAATAAAGAACCACCTATGAAAGGACACGGTCCTGCTACAGACAGTCGTAAAAGATGGGTTCGGCACAGTGACTGAAACATTGGATTCAATATGAAACATCTTACTGGGGTGGATATACTCCAGCCAGACTGCCAAAAATCTTTAAAAAATACTCATTTTTGGTCATACCACCCACCAATATGTTCAACAGGCCAACATGCCAAACCAACTCAATGCATCAGGAAAAGAAACTGAGAAACTGGGCCAAGTTTTCTCAACTTCACATTACACATTGATAAAAAGTGAAAGACAAAAGTCTCTGAATCAAAGCTGGACAATATTGAGACTGGAATCAGTTCCGCAGCTGCAGCAGAGGCCTACAAAGATCAGACTTTAGTTCAAAGTAACTTGAGGAGAAGAAAGTAATTGCAGCATTCAGCCCAGAGTCACTCACCAATGAGCACTATTTCACCATCAGTTACCATGACTGCTTAAAACCCAATGACACCAGTCCCTCTCTCTTTTTAGATTTCTCAAAGCTTCCCAATGCTTCTGTTGTTCTGTTCCTTCCAGCCTCTGTTGTGTCCCTCTATCTCGCTTCCTTTCCTCTTTCTGATGAAGTCAGTCACTTTACGCATGACTGCTTATGAGACACATTCCCAAAGCTATGTGCAAACTTTCCAAAAACTGACAAACAATAGTTTCCTTCACTCAAACCACGCTGAAGATGTATTATTTGGTTTGAAAACATATAATACATAATCCTTCAAAGGCCATAATGGTGTACAACAAAACTGAGATCATATGTTTCTAAAACATGCATGCATGCATGCATGCGAATCTGTATGCATTTCCTTTCTCTCACCCTTCCTCCAGCTCATTTATCTGTGTTGAGTACATGTATGTACATTAGTGTGTGTTAGAGCATGGAACAGCCTGAGGGCACAAAGCTGACTAAACTCCATTTTCCAGCTGCCTGGACAAGCCAATCAGCCACCAACCTCAGAGCCTTTTTCCGAATGATGGGAGAGGACAATTGCCACGGCTACGTTGCATTGGGATTACATCACTGATAAGGGGCAGAAAATATGCCTTTCAAATGTGTGCTGGTAGATATATACGTATTTTGGCTCAGAGCGGAGACTGTGTTTGTGTGTGTGTGTGTGTGTATTCACCCCTATCCAGTGTCTACAAAAATGACCTCTGTGTTGAATGTACAATCACTAAAGCTCAAGTTACTACCAACCCTTCCTCTCTCTGTCTTTGGCTGTTGAGATATAAGGTTACCACTGGCTCCAGACAGTGAGGCTAATACTCCTCCTCCACCTCACCTGACCGGAGGAAGGCAGGGAGGTTGGGATGGAATAAAAGGATGAGGGCGCAGAGACAGGAAGGGGGACAGAAAGAGGAGGATGAAGAAATTAAATGGGAGGGAGGGGTGGAGGGAGGCGCACACGGACAGAAAGTCAGAGATGTATAGAGAGGGAGAAAGAGAGATGAGAATGAGTGATTGTCTTGCCACCTGCGAAATTGCCATGCAGAGAATGGGCATGACATAGAGACTGCACACACAAGAAGAGACATGAGATCTGGGGCAGCCACAGCAGTCAATAGACGAAAACATAAGATGGCGGAAGATTTGGGGCCCGTACGACCCCTCCTTGCTTGTCTTCCCCCTCCCTCTTAATCAAACTATGCTAGGGGCCCCATCAGGGTCATGCACACACACACACTCACACACACACACACACACACACACACAAACACACACAGGCACATACATACAGACCCCTGACCCTGCCCTTCCCCCAAATGAGCCCCTCATTGATGAGGTCACCGGCCGAGAGGTCAAATCCAAGTGACAGAGAGAGATAGAGATGGAGAGATTGAAAACTAGTATTGGGAGGGACAAAAAGGAGAGAGAAGAAACTGCAAAAGCTGGTTCTGTTGATCTATCAAGTCAATTTTACACAAAACATTTGTTAGTGCACAAAAAAACAAAACATTGTTTTACATATACATCAGCGAGAAATGCAAATAGTGACTTCCTACATGTAGAAAAACAATGTATTCTCATCTGCTTCTGGGACACGGACACTAGTCCCAAGGGTGAAAGTCCTATGTGTTTACCCCCATCCACCCGTACGTACTCTTATACTACATCACCTGATTTCCTTCTTTGCTCCAGACAGAAATCCTACAGCAATAAAAATGCGGACTACATAGAAATTACAGTGCATTGCATACTGGAAAAAACACAACCTTGAAACAAATGGAAAGTGTTTCAAATAACCCCGTGTTGAGTAGAGGCTGCTTCCTACTGTATTTCTCAGACACCTTCACCTCACTTCAAGTGGTTCAAAACTACACTTCCTTTAACTCAGATTTAGTGTTGTTTATGTGTGCGCGGAAGTTAGAAAAAAAAAAATAGGCCTTTTGTTCTAGTCTTGAAGGGAATTGTCTCCGTCACAGTATTACAGTGAAAAGTGAGACAAGTGAGTGATTACGAGAAACAGCAAAGGAAACTTAGTCTTCATGAGAAACATGTTTTGTCTTCCTGTCTCACTGAAAAAGTGATATTTCTGTCCGTCATATCTGTCTTTTTCTCTCTCACACACACAGACTGACAAACGGACTGACATTGTGCATAATCTTTTAGTTCCTGTTTGAATTCGAAACATCCAGCAATGCAGTGATACTCGGTGCTGCAAAAACAATATAAAGAAGGGAGGATGAGCACCTGACGGCTGACTTATGGCCCAACAGTTGCTGTGTGTGTATGCTTGTGTGAGTGTATGTGACAGTGAGAGTGTTTAAAGAAGTGAAACTGAAACTTAACTTGGAACTACTACCCATTACAGCACGTGAGCGTATCCTTCATGAAAATGCTGACAATTTTTGTGGTTTGAAAACATTTTGTTCTCTGAGTTGAGAAACTAATCTCACCACTGGGACATTTAGTAACTGCGCTGGAACTTCCAATCATATTACACGATCTTGCCCAGTTGCAATGCAATTGTGGACGTTCATTTAAAAAAAAAAAAAAAAAAAAAAAATATATATATATATATATATATAGTATGTGACATGATCAAAAGCTTCAGAGAAGATACTAAATTGACCTTGTTGTTAAACTGTTTTCTCAACTGCCTAGTCAAGATTAGGGATGTCATGATACCAGAAATGTATAAGTCGATACCAATACGGGGAGGGGTGACAATCTCTGTCAGTGAGTTTGCGTAAAGGTGAGGGATTTTAGGGGAGGACCCAAAACCTGGAGCTCTGAAGCTTGGTACCTATGTTCCCTGGATCCTCGATGTTCCCCACGTTTCACAGAAAGGGTCCTATGTTCCCCGATTTGTCATTTTTTCCACAATCAGTGCAGAATTCCACGGCAAACAGGCCTATGTAGACCCTAACCCTGACCCTAACCCTAACAAAATGCTGAATTAAATCAGCGAAGGCATAGGCTTATGTGACCAGGCAACTTACGACCCTTTTTGGGTAAAAGGGACCTATGTTCCCCGCTCTGGTAACATAGGACCCAGGGAACATAGAGATGACCCCGGCATCAGCAAACAGCTAATATATGCTAATGTGTTCCATGAGTTCACCCGGAACTCCCAAACAGCGACTAAGTTCAATTTTGTTTTGTTGTTTCTCGCTGCCGTTGTTTTACTGCAATTTCCCAGCTTGGGATCAATAAAGTATTTCTATTCTAAGTATTTCTATTCTATTATTCTATTTTATCACATAGAAACATACTGGTAAAAGTTCATTTAACTGCCATTATGCTGGTCAGAGGTTTGCGCTAACATTAGCTAAGTATCGGTTCTTGTGACATCCCTGGTCAGGAATGAACTTTGGATCTCAGTTTTACTCTCGCTGAATGCAAACAGCATGTACTCTAATCTGAATTCACATTTTTTCTTCCTAAAAAGGTCTAATTAGGCCAAACTGCTGAATAATAAGTTGCATAACAGGTTCTAAAGCTTTGCTAATCTCTACTAAATGATTATATTTATTGTTTTTCAGTTTGCATCAATACAGTGTTTTATCAAATGTGGGTGGCTGTGTGAATAAGGTGAATTGTTGTCCTTGAAACCCTGTGCCTCCCTGAACAACACATCTAAACACCCCTGATGTCACAGAAACACTTCCACCTCCACAGTCTTAAAGTTGTCTCATTCATGTGCACTTCAAGACATCGAAAGCGTGCAGGTGATGGAATAAAGAAAAAAAAAAGTACCTTTGTTGCCTTCCTCTTTCTTTATTTCCCTCTGGCTCCCTCTCTTCCCTCTTCAAAGACAGCATTATCTTAAACGGCATAATCATCTCCTCTCTCTCCTTCCCTTTCATCTCTCTCCTCCCCCTCTCCTCCCTCCGTCTTACTCTCATCCTCACTAACATCAAATTTCTCTCTTTCACTATGCCGCATAGAAACAGACACACAGACAGGGAGGATGGAAAGATGTGTGAGTGGTGAAGGGAACTTTTCTGTGTGAACAGATAAATATTGGCAGTCGCGGTGTGTTCTGTTATTCACCATGACACCTGCTCTACTCTCACACTAACTCTTGAAGTCTTTCATTTTTCTGCCTCCGTGTGAATCTCAAGCCTGTGAAGCAGAGAGAGCGATTACTGAAATTCCATCATCCAAAGTCTCACTGTCACTATCTACCAGAGACATTTCAATATATGCACACTGTGCAGCTTAAATGCACTCGGCCGTGCACTGAAGAACACCGAACACTTGCATGTGGCGCTGCAGTGATGCAAACTTGTCTGATTCCCACGAATGCTCGCTTTCATTTCAGCACTTCTCCCTCTCTTTCTTGCTCTCTCTTACTTCTCCTTTGCTCGATCTTCTCTTCTTTCTCTCTTTGTTTTGTCTGAGGTGGAGTGTGCATAGAGCAGAGGGAGAGGGGAAAAAAGGGAAAAAGGAGGAAAGAGACTGGGCTCAGCTACTCAGATGCTTTTCGCTTCTTCTATTTCCGAGCTGCAAGCCGAGTTTGTGTGTAAATGTGTGTGCGCGTTTCTGTTACTTCTATTTTTAAACCACTGCACAGAGGCTGACTGCTTGATTCTCATCCAATAAGTTCCACTGACTGCAAAAAGTGCACACTGGGAAATATGTATAATGTTTTCCATTGTTGCAGAGCTGGAAAACATGTGCACACGTGTGTGTACTTGAAAACACACCTACGTTTGCTAAAGCATGCCTAAATGCTCTCATTGCTGTTTTTATTTTTGTAATATTTGTGTTTCCATTTCAAGTTGAACCTGTTATGTTAATGCCATGTGAACACTTTTTGCACAGATGAAATACACACACACATTCACACAGTATCAATAAGAAGACCACAGTGATAACACAAATGAAACCAGTGGGAGCGCTACGAGCCAGCTGGGGCTCCTGCTTTTGATCTCATCTTCGCACGTAGCACGCACGCACGCACGCACGCACGCACGCACACACACGCACACACACACACACACACACACAAACACACATACACACACAGCTGATAATGTCTGTTATGTTTTCACACAAAGCGAGTGCCACCTTCTACCTCCCTTTTACGTTTTTTCACTCATCCCTCTTCTGCCTCCATCTCTTATTCTGATTGTGAGGATTATTATGAATGAATGATTTGGGGCTATGGGACAGCCAGTGTGTGTGTGTGTGTGTGTGCGTGTGTGTGTGTTATGTCATCTCAAAGGCAGCCATAATCTATTAGCGGAGTTTGATTCATAAGTAGGAAGCCTCACTTCAGTGATTCCCCTGGCAGCCATCGGCACAATAGATCCATTACACATCCACACAAACAGAGTAGAAAAAAAAGGCAAGAAATGACAGCGGAAGGAGGGAAAAAATGTACCCGTGAGAGAGAAAGCTGAACAAAGAGAGGATGAGAGCCAGGAAACAGGAAGTGTGGAAGGAGGAAATGAGAGGAGGAAGGAAACAGGAGGGGGAGAGAAAAATGTGTCAAGAGAGCGGATGCTTTGTTTCAACTTCTGTCCACTTGTGTGGTGACGTAGAATATTCCCATCTTTCAAAAAACGAACAAAAAGGTTGTTCTTTGTGTCACCTTTTGGCAAGTTTGATCACATGACTCAGTACAACACTCACATCTTCAAAGTCATATTAATCAAGCTTGATCAAGATATTAAACTCCACTTGCACTGCCCAGAGACCACCATGTACATGTACATATCAAATGCTGCACAAAAAAAGTCAGGCAGTTGACAGCTCATCCAGCAACTTTGCATAAATAACTGACAATGACTCTGTGTGACTGATGTTAACCCACATTCTCATGTGTGGAGGCACACACAATACCTCAGCCTACTTCACACACAGTGTGTGTCATTAACACACATATTGGCACTGGAGGCAAACAAAGTGATGTTAATAAAGTTAGAGAGATTTGACCCAGGCTGTCATTTGGTTTTATGTCCATAAGTGGGAAATTAAACAGTGAGAGACTCATTTCAGTGGCGTAAAGGCAAGTCAATTTCCAAATTTTGCTAAATTGTCTCAGAGCTAGGGCTGTGACAGTATGGAGTTATTCTTACTGCATTATGGCGATTAACTCCCCCATAGTGTAAGATTTTTTGCAGATTTAAATCCAGCTCTGTGTCATGGCAATGTGGGCAGTGAGGGCAAATGAGGAGTGTGTGGCTTTCCTCTGTGGAAACATCGCACAGAGCTCGGAGCATCAGAGGTCCACTAAGATCAGCTGGTTGATCCAGCACCAAGTATTAATTTTAGTTAACGATGGAAAACGCGGCATTGCTATGCCGTCTATCTCAGTGGAGAACAAAGAAATGTCTGGCTGAGTTCTTCCCTTCCCTACTGTGTATTATACTGTATATTCAGTTGAAAATTACCTTAAGATACCACAAGTACTTGAGTTTAGAAATTATTAATAATAATTAGACGCACAAAATAAATCCCCCATATGTTTTAATGGACTGTCCATTCTCCTGGTGCAAAGATGAAAAGACGCCCTTGAACAACTAGCAATGATTATTTTCTTTTCATATTTCACATCACCTGACGTGCAAAACAAAGGAAAAAAAAGAAAAACATAGCGTTACGTCGCAGCAATTTTGCCGAGATGCATTTATCGTTACAGTCCTACTCAGAGCTATAGCATCTGATAAAATATAGGTCAATCTCTTATGCTCTAACCTTTGATTCATGTAAGAAAAAAAAACATCATTCATCATCAGCAATAACAAAAACAAAAACACATTAAAGTCATGGCCAGGTTGCATGAAGAGCTAGAATAAGAACCTGAGAATTCAACAAAGACCACTAACTTGCACCTTGGTTGTACAAGAGTTGGCATGGCAACCATTCAAGCACATAGAGCCATGCATTATGGGCATCATGAGCAACGAGTTGAAACATGCCATTGACATGCACCAGATTGCTTGAGACTAACAATCCTGTTCTGTATATGCACTTACACATCCTGGAGGCTACACTTTTATATAGATGCTAAAGGAATATGGATATACAGTGGAGATCAGAATTAGAGAACAAAGTATATTGTTATCAGGAACGGCTTAACCTGTTTTGCAGTGTGACAGAGGGCATTTTCTTGTATGAAAATTGTGGACTGATTGAGAGACAATTGCAGTGAAGGTATTACATGTTGCTGAAGGAGGTTCACAAACATTTGCATTCACCCTGCCATGTAGCTGTATAAGAGGCCCAACTCCTGCTGCAGAAAACATCCCCAAACCATGACACTTCCTCCTCCAACTTTAACTGACTTCTTTACACACTTTGGGTTCAGTCTTTCCCCAGTCCTACGCTGAACATAATGTTTTTGCCGTCAGACACAAATACATTGAACTTACTCTCATCACTGAAGTGCAGTCTGAACCAGTTCTCCTCTGTCCACACAACATGCTCCTCAGCAAAGGCAAGTCTAGCCTTTTTATTCTTTCTGCTGATGAGAGGTTTGGTCACTGCAGAGTGGGCTTTCAGTCCAAAAAGTCTTAAATGACACAGATCCTTGCCCTGTTCAGCACTGAACTGGAAACCAACTCCAGCTGCAGTGTTGAACCGATTCCCCATTGAGTCTTCACCTAATCCTGTCCTCTTGTGCACTTGTTTTACGTGGAAGAGCTGCCGTTTGGAGGGACTTAAATGAACCTGTGTCCTTGTAAAGTTTTAATATTCTTAAAATCAAAGACGTGGAACTCTCAACCTCTCTCTGCAAGATTGGTTGTCCAGGTGAAGGCCAAAGGGATGACTATCTCAGCAATCAAAGTAACTAGCAGAGATGCCAGATAAATAGGGTGTGTACAACAAATAAGTAAATTGTCACCAGATGCCAGATCAACACCAATAACTGGGAGGAATATGATAGTGCTTTCTCTAATTTTGCTCACTTGTGTTCAGAAAATAAAGGTTTTTGTTGAAGTGCCTTGGTTATTTAAAAAACATGCTAGTACAGCAGTGGTATAGCCACAGAAGATATTCTATCAAATTCTAAACAATTAAGAATAACAATAAATCAAGAATGAATATTTTGTTCTGTAATTTTGATCTCCACTTTAATGTTTCACGTTGTGTTTATTTCTGATTTTTCTGTATTACTTTATCATTGACTACATCTTATTAATGTTTGTTTACAACACAACCTGTAGTCAAGGTGTCTGCAATTGTTTTGAGCAGGGTACAGAAATATGGGGTGAAGTGAATAGGCCTGCTGACCCAGCAGTTGGGTTTGGGTATGGGGTACTGAGAGGGTGGAGGGGAGGTGGTGGTGGTGGAGGGCGTTCAGCGTTACGTGATGCCAGGCGCGTACCCAATGCTACCTGGCACGCATTCAAACACACCCCACTTCAGCTAGAGAGCCCCAGATCTCTGGAGAGTGCCCCAACATAAATCCACAGACATTAAACACACGTACACACACACACACACACACACACACACACACACACACACACACACACACACACAGTCCTGAAAGACCAGAAAGATACCAACACTGAGAAGTGAGAGACACAAGTCCAGAAAGAAAGGTACAAAGGAATAACTAAGCATGAACAAAAGCACACAAAGGCAAGGACAATCCCGCAGAAACAGAAGCCCAGACTGATGCTCAGAAAACACACACAATAAAATAAACAAACATGCAAACTTCCATGCATGCAGGAAAACCCCCACTTTGTGTGCAGTGATATGGCCAAAGCCCCACACAACAAGCTGCATGAAATATTCAGTGAATTTTTCAACATGTGCTCTTTCCCCTTTCGCACGTGTATAAGTGCAAAAAAAAAAAAATGTAGGGGGAGAGCAATGGGGAGACAGAAAGGAGGGGGAGAAGGAGTCAATGAGGGCAAAGGCAGAGCAAGCAGCAGGAGAGAAAGAGAGAGAGAGAAGAGGGAGAGAGAAAACCCAGCTGACTCTGTTCCAAGCTACTCCCCTTAGCAACAGCCCTGGCTCAGCCTGAGTCCCATTGGCCAGCTGACAGCATGCATCACAATCCCATGCATGGCTTCTCAGCCAATCAGGGGTTTCCTTGCAACTCTGCATTTTGGATTTCATTTTCACCATGGCAACACAACCCTGCTCTTGTTCCTGGGTTGTGTCCTGTGTAGCACGCACGCACGCACGCACGCACGCACGCACGCACGCACACACGCACGCACGCACGCACACACGCACACACGCACACAGACACACACACACACACACACACACACACACACACACACACACACACACACACACACACACACACACACACACACACACACACACACACACAGTTTATCCAGAACAAAGTTGACTAACCATTTGGGAGCTCAGGCCAAAGAAATAACTCCAACACCAGAGATATAAACAAAACTCACATGGCAGACAAGCTAACTCAGCTAACTCTGCTGTGTCTCCACACCTGTGAATGTGTCCAAGTGTTACAAACACAACACAAGCTTTGACCAGTACCTGCTGACACTCATAACAAGGTGAAGAAACACACAGTTATGTTGTTGTCATGTTCAGGATTTGAATAATTTTTTCTGTAAATGTTCTGGCAGCAACAACTGGGGACTTTTCATTGACTCTTTTTCCACACACGCACCACGGATTAAGTGCAAATTAAAGCAGAAGCATTCATGGATAAAGCATACACGAATGAGTTTTCTTTTGCTGTCTTTTAAATCCGTCACCAAGGAAAAGACAAAGGCCGAGCGTTGCATTGAATCATGTTGCCTGTGTCTCACCCGAAAAGTCACACTCCAACACACTGCAAAGACTACAGCTGATGGCCAACTAGCCCGCGCCTGCATGAGAGGATATAACTCTCCATACCAGCAGGTGGCTGCAGTCTGTATTCGTCATTTAAAAAGGGAAACCGGATGACCGTCAGGACGAGGGAACAAATCTAAAAACTCACAAAACCTAGGTCGACCTACTCTCACCAACGGGCCAACGTTGGCTGGTGTGTCAGGGCCATTACATCGGTGGATACTGCAACCCGAATAATGAGGCTTCTGTTGGTGAGTGAATTCATGCAAGCCATCTGTATTATAGGGTGTATATAATCTATAATCATCACTGTCAGTCAGGTCATCCAAAAATGTAAACTTTCTACTTACAACATTAAAACTGTGTGAAGACAACTGGATTAAAGGACAAATTATTAAAAGTCAAAACTGAAAGTTGTTTTGAGCAATATGTTTTTATTACTTTATATTTTTATAAATATATACGTGTATTTACTGTATATTACACAGGATTACTATTTTTTTTTTAGCAATTTCTAAACACCACAGCTACAAAGAGACACCAGTACGCTTGGCACCTTTGATTAGTGCATGTAAGATATAAAGATCCCTGAAAAGAAATTAGTGAGCACAGAAGATAGATGGATGGATAGAAATGGTAACTCCAGCTCAAATGATCAGAAATTGCATGTTGAAAACACATTTTCTACATATAAGATTTGAAGGCTACATAGCAGGTGTCTACTCTAGCCTCTTAGCCCTCTATAACCACTAAAACACTTATAACTGTTAAAGGTATTTCTGTGCCACAGGAGGAACTAGCTCTGTGGGGTGAGCCCTTCACCTGGCACTTATTACATTTAAAACATTTCTCTCAAACGCACAAACGTAGACAGGCAGACACAGACAAGGTAACTAGCTATGTCCTCTTTGTTCTCTCAGTGAGTCGAGACATACAAAGGTTGTGAGAGAGGGAGGGAGGGTATCAAAGATATAAAGACAAGAGGAGAGCGACAGAGGGAGGGCAGAAAGAGAGAAGTAGTGAGAGAGGTAGAGAGATGTAGGAGACAGGCCGGCTCCTGAAGAATAAGCAGGAGGAGAGACAATGAATAGCAGCTCTTCTACAGTCAGACACATGATGAATGGGTCTGCTGCCTTAAAAGCCAGCAAGTCTCTTGCTGACAGAGTGTGTAGTTAGTTAGAGTGTGGGAGAACGTGTGTGTAGCTACAGAAGTGATCCATCTGGGCCATTGTGGCAGTGACCGAACTGGAGGTTGATATCCAGTATCCCCTTCGCCTCCCACAGGATGAAACACAGCCATCAGCTCCAAAAACAGCACTCAGGGTCAGTTATCAAACTTAACAGCAGGGAATTAAAAGTAATAGCAGAGCTTCCCCTCGGGTTTGATGAGAGGCGATGTATGTATTCCACCAACACCAATTAGGCAGCCAATTACCCTGGGGCTTAATTATAACTGCAGTCCATAGGAAGGCTTTGGGAGGGACAATAATGGGCTCTTGTGGTAGCCTGTGTTTATCTAAGTGATCAATAATTAGCATGATCACTGGGAAAGGTCAGCACCTCACATGAAAGGTTGGCTGGCTAAATGACATTTCTTCTGTGCTGCGGTTAATTGGTGCAACAGTAGCAAAGTGTCGTTTTCTATTCTATTTCTATTAACTATGTAAAAGTGCATATTAGGCCACATTGGAGGTTACATTGGGTGCAATGAATTTAAGACCAACACACCAGACATTCCTGAGGACTGAAGTTGTGTTTTTCATGGTTTAATGTTCATGAAATGTGAACAATGAACCAATGTGTTTTTATGGCCAGATTGGCAAGCCAAGCTACCACTAAAAAAACTCACAGAATTGGCTGGTAGCACATCTTCTCTTTCTCCCTCATTGAGAAATTCTGGATTTGGCCTCACCCAACCAATCACTGCTCGTGCTTGTGCACACGCTAGGTTGAGAATCTTCGGTGACTACGTTCTGCTATCTTTGACTCGAGGTTGACACCCATCAGGATGATTTAACATATCGGAGTGATTCAGCCATAGCCCTACATGTTTGTGCCAGCTTCAGACAGATGATGGCAGGGCAGCGGAGCGTCTTGGGTGGAGGACTATCTTCCTGTGTTCTCGGCTGCCTGATCATTGAGCAACTAAGCTATATTCTTTCCGTACTGAAACCAGAGTCAGTCAGAGTCAGACTCAGATGAGTAATCTCATGTGCACTAAAATCGGCTACTAGCAGATGCCTTTTATTCGTTTCTGCTGTGTGTTTCTGCTAGCTTATGTTAGCTTATGATAGTTAGTGTTCCTCATATCAGACAGCGATTGGTTTGTGGCTTATAGCGACGTACCAAGTATAGCTTGCCTGACATCTCCTTTTTCAGTAGAAGAAATGTGAAAACACCTTTTAAGTGACAAACTTTGCACAGTCAGTAAAGTCAGATATTTTAGATATTTTATTTTGAGTTTAAGCTTTACTTGTTTTGTATGTGTCTCAGGCAGCTTTTATATTATAGGTAAAGTACAGTAAATACAATACATGTGATTGATGGAGCTTTATTGACACAAGCTGTAAGTGCAATTTTAACTACCTTACATTAGTTGGAATTCAATGAACTTTATTTTGGCTGATACAATTAAATCTTGGGTAGGGGTCTTCCAATGTGTGCCCCATTGGGTGTGTGTGCGCATGTTGCAGCTCTCACAGCAGAGGGCTTGGCAGCAGAAGCTGCTCTAATCGAGTTAGCTGTGATAACAGAAGTGGCAGCTGGCTTTCCAGGAATATGCTCTCCTACTGAGCATGCACTCCCTGCAAGTGGATTTTTTACACACAGAGAGAGATAAACATGCACATACACATGCAAATGCACCCAGTGTGACCTACCTTCCGGTCTCCTGGCTTTAAAAATGCATGCGTGGTGCTGTGGGTCTTTGAACGGTAAATGCAAAATGCATGTACACATGCCGAGACAGGCGTATTAACACATTCATCTTTGCACTCACACACCAGCTTCTATCTCAAACTCAAACACACTTGTCCCACATGTGCATATATGTCACTCTCTGTATCCGTGTGTGTGTGTGTGTGTGTTTTTTATCTGCTGGCAACACTGTGAGACATTTAGGTAGGTCAGTAGGTGAATGACGCCTTCACTTCCAGGCCACCTTGCTTGGTTAATTATGGATACACTCTTAGCCCTCTTAGCCACATCATGGCCCATTTACACTGTCCGAACTCAATGACCTGTGCCAAAGTGTGAGGTTCTGAGTATGTTTGTTTTACCATATTAGGGTTGGGCGATATGGCTAAAATCCTGATATAGGTAATATAGTATATAGTTTGATTAGGATATACCGTATATCATGATATAACATGTTTTCTGGTAATCCAATCCATAAATAGTCTATATGAAATAACCACATTTTCTATACGCTTGGGTGAATTAAATATTTGACAAATTAAAAGTGTTGAGTATTTTCTCCAGGGCTGTAGTCAAGACGCACTTACTCAAAGCCAAGTCCAAGTCAAGTCCAAGACCAAAGGCAATCAAGACCAAGTCAAAACCCAATCCCGAGCAAATCAATTCATTTCCAAGACCATTAGAGGCAATAATGTATTTCCAATGCTAACATAGGGATTAAGGGGGGACTGGATCTATAAACAAGATTGATTTATCTTCTGCATTCTACCATTAACTGATCCGGAATCAGCAAGCAGGATGAACTTCTCCAGTACTCTATAGCTGAGTCCAAGACAATCCAGAGTCCAACAAGGCACGAGACCAGGAGTGTGAGACTTCAAAACAGTTCCATTTTATTATGAACCTTAGTGCAAAAATGATCATTACTATTTCAAGTTAAATTACAGAGCAGAAAAATAAACATTTTTTAGTTATTCTAACACAGTAAGGTCATGTACAAAGCTATACTGTATATTTACTGCTCTATATCGCCCCCTATTGAGCACTCCTTGGACATTAATATCCAGTACATATACATATAGTGGATATACTGTATATTCCTAAAACTACAGGGCACACTAGCAACCTTTTTGTGCAATGATCTACCAAATATACAATGCTATGTCAATAAATGTGTTGACATCGTCAGTGCTATGCACACTTCAACTGCAATTGTGGAAAATGTGAGTGCTTTGTGTCTGCTTCAAAATGATCACATAACATCTAAAGTATGTAGTGTTCTGTGGTCATCGCTGATATCCTGTTTTTATAATTGTGTGTGTGTTTAATATTACAGTCAGAGAGCTCTATACAGTCTACAAGTTCCTCACTAGATATTGTACTTATATTCAGCTGCCATAAAACATGGACATCTACTCTATTTCTCTCTGTGGTGTTTAAATGCTGCTGTGAAAGCTGGTCAGATGACACTAGAAGTCACAAAATGTTAGACTGTGTGGATTTCTTCCTCTCTGGTCTGCTCTGCCACTTTAGTTTATGAATAGGACTGATGTGCAGGATTGTCAGGTTGGGTAAAACGCCAGTAATGATGATTCAAAAACATAATCAAGTTTTGATCAAAAGATTTGTCTTCTTTTGGGTGGTTTTGTAACATTAACACGTGTGTAGCATGTACAACACAAAGTATCCTCATTGGCTGAAAATGCTTTAAAAGTGGATGTGCAATTTAAAACATTGGGCCTCGTGCAGGAAGTAATACGCATTCGATTTTTCTCTTATTTTTGTTCGTACCAAAACATGTGTGTGTGGGTGTGTGTGTGTGTATGTGTATATATATACTGTGTATACCTGTAAATGTAAATATATATATATATATATATATAAATATATATATGCATATGCATATACTACATACATGTTTACATTTAGTTCACTCATTTTCAAATCCTGTCTACACAAATGTATAGATGTTACTAACATAATATTTTATGTTTTATGTTGATTTGTACCCCTTTACTATTATGTCTTAGATGCTGATTTGTGTAATTGTTATGCACGTGACCATAAATAACTCTGAGAGAAACATTTGAGAAACAAAAAAAGAAAGCAAATGCATTCTAGATTATTACATTTATATATGAGATTATCAAGCGTTTTCTTCGTTTTTCACTTGCCTGTAATGTCAGCATCTTTCTCCTTTTGTTGGTGGCATCTCTCCAGTTCTTGGGCATGTGCCAGAGTATTTGCACACGGCACAACACCTCTCCTTATATAGTGTTTATGAGGCATTACCATATGCTAATAAACAATTATATCAAGTGGGATTCATCATCCATCACACCTGGGTAAGAGCAGATTTGGGTGATTAAGAATGTTTGGTGCATCTGGAGTTGACTTCACTTATTCTTTCTCTTTACTTAAATTTAAGAGAAAATAGAAGAGAATGTTGCTCTATGAGGCCCATTGTGTCGGGCATTTCCATTTTTCTTTGGATTTGTAATCATTTGCATCGTCAGCCCGAGTCATATCTCTGATTGAAAAATAATTAAACGTAACAAATATGCCGTCCGTTTACAAGAGGGGTTGATTCAATGTACAGATTACATCACGGTAAGGCCAATCAAAATCATATTGATTCAAATCACTGGAACTAGCCAAAACTAGTCACTACTAGTTAGGAACTAGTCACAAAAGTCGCTGTCACTGTTACGGTTGAGATGTATATGAAACAGACAAAAGGACCTTGACAACACAGTGAATGCACGGCCTTCACACATGTAGAAATCCACATGTCAAGTCAGAGCATGTAAAATCAAAAGGCTTCAAGCTCTAGTTTCACGTCTGATCTATAGGATCCCTCTCTTTCTAGCTCCTGTCTGTCAGTCTCTCCTTCTCTGCAGCCTCCTTCTCCTCTCTCCCTTTGCTGGCCTCTCACACACAAAGGCAGGGGGAGGCAGAGGTGGAGGAGGGAGGGATGGGGAGGAAGGCACAAAGGACTAGGGAGCTGTGGGCTTGCCCTCAGGAGAGGGAGGGTGAGGGGGTGGATGGGGGGTAACAGGGGGTCAAAGGGGGGCCACGGGGGTGTAGAGGGCTGGGGGGTGGGGAGAAACCTGAGAGTCAGAAAGCCAGAACAGGAGCTGGGGTAAAAAGAAGGGGAGATGGTGGGAAGGGAGGGTCCGAGGGTGAGAGAGCACAATACAAGGCAGCCTATAGCTGCAGTGATTTTTTTTGTTTCCACTGTGAAGGGGGGTCGGCAGTGGATTTGTTCAAGAAAGGGATTTAGTTTGAGAAATGCACATCCACTATCAACCAAAGCCTGTAAGCGTTTAAGCCACATGTCTTTTTTTAGGCAGATAGTGTTCACGTCTTGTGCCCTCTTTGCCACAGCTCAGTTTCACACTCAGAACAGCAACAACAACTGCACCTATATTTTCTTCCAAAAACACAACGTGTAGGCTCAGTGGAGTCAACCTGCCTGAAAAAGAAATGTTGAAAGTCCTGACGAATGAATATAGACATGGCAAGTGGGAACAAACAATATCCAGAGATATTTGAGACCAACTTCCGATGATCACTCTGTGGGTGCTAATCATAGACTGTATACAAAGACCACTGTACAAAAGTGAAGCCAAAATATCCCGGGCACGGGCAGTGCCATGATGTCATTTTGGAGTCAGAGTATACACAGCAATTGATCAGAGGAGAATCATCATCGAAGACTCTGCAATCGACCGCCCATCCAGTCACGAGTAGAGTACAGTTGACAATCTTAACGCTTGATCCATTTGAGTGCTGCAGGAATGAATCCTAAAACCCGGAAGTGAGTTAGCGTTTTTCCTGTTCCAGTTCCCTTGTATCGAGTTTTTTGAATGGGTTTTTGGTTAGATGCCTTATAAATAAGGTCTGTGGTTAACACAGGGTTAAGACATTTAAAAAAATGTTCCTATAACAAAAAATACATCAGAAAACACAACAGCAATCAGGTGGTAGCTAGTGGGTGATGTGGTTCTTTTAAAGTTAAATGTCAGGGATCGCGTTTAAGTTTAAAACATAATACAAGTGGTGTTCATTTGCTGACATTATCTTGCTGAATAAAACGTGTAAGTGACATAAACTTTCGTTTGCCACAGAGTATATTTTTTTTTTATAGAAATAATCCAAAATAAAATGGAAAAAATCCCATTGGGTTTTTGTCGGGGGAAACAGGGAGATGCTAACTTCCGGGTCGGCCTGCAAAAATACTTCATCTCTGAAGCACTCTATTGCATCAAATGATGACAGATTAAAACCCAATGTATCGGAAAAATGAACAACAGAACAAATATCAGTGTGATAAAAACAACCTACAGACACCATCTTTGTACTTGGCCCAAGTCCCATAACAGGATTTCTGACCTATACTGCAGCCAGCCACCAAGGGAACCAAGATGTTTTGGCTTCAGTTTTGGGGAGCTGTCAAGCCATACATCTTTATATACAGTTTATGGTGCTAATTTGTGGATTAGCAAGAAAATGTTGCCTTTATTATGACTTTTATTGTGATCTCTTTTGCTGAAGTATGTGTCTCCAGTGTTCAGCCAAAGAATGCCCACTTTGAACATCAGGATCTTTATATGACTTCAAGCTTTGTGGAACACTACTTCCCTAGTGTAGAGATATGCTACAATCAATATGTATTTCCACAGCTACAGAACACTGACTGTTTACTTGCCATATTGTATTTGTTTTCCTTCTTATGTTGCAGCTCTCCTCATTTCTAGGTTTGATTTAGGTTGTTTTGAGTAATGGTTCACATTCAAAAGCGCCATCGGTGTTCCCTCTACCGATGCACCTCTCGCACATCTCCCCACACACCTCGTTCCCCCCACTGGCTTAAATCCCCACATCTTTCACCATCTAACCTCCCTAACTGCCTCTAAAACCACAGAGGGGCCTCAAGATACAGGTGCACACATCAACACTGGATAACTTCATAGTGATAGACATCAGAGTATATATATATATATATAGCTGCACTATTAAAACACACACTGGTGGATGTGCCAACACACACATATACTCACAGCATACCAACAGATGCCTGTGACTGTTAGGTAACTAGCGCCAAACAACAAGCACAGCAGAGCACAGGAGGCATGTTGGGCATCTTCCTCTTTGCAAACTCTGTTACCCCTACACGCACAAACACAAACACACAGTGCTTACAAAGAAAGCTTACATGAGAACAAGCACGCACACACACAAACCCATTGCCCTCTTTTCACAGGAAACTTATGTAACCAGATAGGCAGAGGAGCTCTTTCTGCACACCTCGTTCTTTCACCACACTTTCCATCCCTCTTATGTTGCGTTCTATCTCTTCTTCAATCATGGCCTAGCTCATTCAGTGCCAATTTTCTCAACATGGACTCAGCATTTCTTGAATGAGATTGTTTTGTCTCTGCCAACTGTGGTGTACATGTATTAAAAGCCCCTTTTATGGGACTGTTGAAAGCTTTAATATGGAGAATGTGCTTATACGCCCTCACAGACCTCCAGGAGGTGGATGATGTCAGCTCCACCTCTCATCCTTTCTTCCCTACGCCACTCCTCCCTCGATGACACCGCTGATGATTACAGAAGAGGAGGAGGACGACGACGATGAAGAGGAGTCTCTCCCCCTCCCTCTCTTTCCTCTCCTCATCACCCACTGCTTCCTGTCGTCCTCCCCCTCGGGCATCCTGAGTCAGCTCTCACTACCTCTCTTCCTGAATCTCTCTCTATATCCTCCTTCAAATCTGTTCTTGTTTCAACCAAAAACCTTTCTTTCTTTTTATCTCATGCCCTTCATTCTCAGGGTCTGAGATGGTTTCACACTTCTGTACAAATTTAGTTTTATGCGACAACTGGGAAAAGGGGCAGCTAGAGGGAGATTATGATTACTGAAATAACCACATTTCTCCATTACTGCTGTGTTGGATTGAAGCAAACATTAACTATATAAATAAGAAGATTTATTTTGAACTGTTAAAACACCACTGGATGTACTGAAGGCACAAACCATTTTCTATGCTGCCTCCACAGGGTGTGTGGCACATGTGGATGGCACATGGATTGGAGCATTTAGAAGAAAGAAAAGAAGGAGGAGGAGGAGGAGGATGTAGACAAAGCAGATGGGAAAAGCAGATGCCAAATCCTAAAGTCCGGTCCTACGGCGTACACGGAACACTCACACACTGTCACCTGCTTGCATGAAAGAGGACGTAGTGCAAACGGGACAGTGGAGTCCACCAGTGACATCTTATGTTACCTGTGGTATTGGCATTTCTGTTAATTCGACAGAAAAATATACCATTACATCAAATTAGCTGAACTATTATTTTTGAAAATCAGGATTTTATTCTTCAAACATCAAGGCTCTCTATGGCACCCCTGTTTTCAAAATTAAATATCTGGGTTCCTCCCTATATCAACATCTGCAGGACGGTACACTGACTGCAGCCTGTGGAGTTCTAAAGCAAAAGGTTAGCAGCTGAACATATGTCACTCATCCAACACGTTTTAAACTAGATCCTTGTCCAAATAAACCATCTGACAAAACCGGTCCCAGGTGCAGCATATGGAATTATTTCACTTACAACCAGCCAACATCAAAACCCTGGTGTAAAGGGCGCTGCCAAGCTCTGCAACTCAAGTACCGTGACATCATCATGGCTCTAGATTTATTGTCAGCATTAAAGTGAATTTTCTGGAGTCGTGACAACACTGGAGGGAACGGCACACAAAGAGGCTCTAAAACCTACAACATTTAAGGGATATAATAAGCAGCATATTGTGCTTATATATCCACCAGGGTACAGTGCTAGCTTTGTGTGTAGCATTTATCTCTGGGCACAAGGCTCCATGTCTGAATGGTGGGAGTGTGCACACCTGTGTGTCTCGGAGACAGATGCAAGCTGTTTGATGCCAACACTCACAGTTATAGTTTTACCAGAAAATGTACAGTAACACTCTTTTAGAAACACATTATTAACACACTCAGTCATTCAACATCAACTAAACAAATGAACACAAGCTGTTTTTGTAAGAGACAGGAACCAAGACAGTTTCATCCAATATTCACTAGTCAGTTATCAAATCTTTTTGTAATAAGTATTCTACCAATTATTCCATCGATTAATCGAGTAATCACATAGAAAAAATATTATAATTGTGCGTGAAAATGTATTATAATTAGCGTTATTTTGCAAAGAATTATATTGTGTCTGGGGTAGGCCTAGTTGGTGTGGGAAGTGTGTGTGTGTGTGTGTGTGTGTGTGTTTGAGAGAGAGCGATAGAGAGCCAAGATATGTGTGTGTTGAAGGCAATACACTCGCAGTTTACCATGAATAAGTTTACTATTTAAACAATTCAGAGTAGTGCATAAAATTCTATGTGACACACGTGGATTAATTTAATCAGAGATCCATATTATCAGGACTCGCTCTCTTCCTGTTTACCGTAACAACAAGCATAATAACGTACAAAATGTGACTGACACATTTACTCAAACAAAACTATAAAGTCGGATCAGGTAGGTGACATTATGTTTAACATTCATGAAAAACTAAACACAGAGGCATTCACAAGGAGAGATACACATTCTCTGTCTGTTTGTCCGTAACTACGGCAAGTGTTGGACAAATGAGGTAGAGATATTTAACAGACTGTAATGTAGCAATAAGTATACAGTAATGTTAAATACAAGTGAGTGAGAAGAGAAATACAACTTTTATTCCCCTTCTCTCTCTCCTTCTTTCTGCTCAGTAACATCCTTTAAAGAAAAGTCTGCAGACAGACTGGGCTTTATTTGTACGTGTACGTGTGCGTGTACGTGTGTGTGTGCATGTGTGTGTGTGTGTGTGTGTGAGTGTGTGTGTGTGTCTACAAACGTAATGGAGGGTGTCTACTTGGTCTTAAGCAGGATTGTGTGTATATGTGCATTTATGTGCAATGGATCTGATTCATGGCCAGCTGTAAATGTATGCAATAAAGCTGAGCGGGCTAAGTGATGGAAAACCCTTGGTGTGTGAGACTCGGCAGGGTCCTGGGAGACACCGGCATTACAGAGAGAGAGAGAGAGAGTGTGTGTGTGTGTGTGTGTGTGTGTGTGTGTGTGTTTGTGTGTGTGTGTGTCTGTGTGTTTGTGTGTGAGTGTGTGTGTGCTGTCCCTAAGGGAGATCAAAACAGTGAATATGAAAGGTGTGGGGGTGTTTGAGATGTGTGTCAGAGTGTGTGTGTGTGTGTGTGTGTGTGTGTGTTAAAATGAAACAGAGCTGGTGTTAGGTTAGGTGTGTATAAACGGCTAAGAAAGGGTGTTGAATGTGTACAACTCATTTGAGGTGTGTGTGTATGTGTGTGTGTGTGTTTGTGTAGTAGCTGCAGTGAAAATAGCAAGTCCTCTACTGAAACAGACTGAGGGTACATTCACACTACTACGTTTTCCTTCTAAAACAGTGTTTTGAAACTAAAACAATCTCCGTCCACTCAACAGTTTCAGCGCCGCATCAGAAATAATTTGCGCCCATATTAACATGCCTGAAAATGCTTATCACGTGACCATTCACGTACACATGCATTTGCCGGAGTAAACCGGAAGCAGATTGTCTAATGCATTGTGCTTTTGAAAATCATGCATATATAAGTTTAAAAGAAAAAATACTTCCTGAGGAAGGACAGCAGTGGCAAAAAGGGAGATCTGAGATTTATTTGCTTGGATGGACAATGAACTGGAACCGTTCTTGTAAGTCACACATGAGTATAAGGCGGTATAAGGCAGTGGAAGACTTAGGGTTCAGCAGCGTTTCCAGACGTCTCCATTTTAGGGGCTCACAAATGCTGGAGTAGTGTGGACGCCAGATTTTAAACATATTAGTGTGAATGTAGCCTTCACACACACAATACACTGAACTTATCTAGACATGACCAGGAGGAGCTGTATTTGACCACACAGACTGGAAGAAAACAAACCTCCGACAGTGGGGAAGAAGGGTAATTTACACAAAGACACCAACAAAACTGTCTAACTGGAGAAACGACGAGATTTAAGAACTTGGCGGTAAGGGCTCACGCCATAATCATTAGACATATTCAAGTTCATGACCAAATTACGAACCGGCTACATGATCGCATTGTAATCCACGTCATGTCTTGCCCCCTGCATGCTCTTCCCAGGCGACAAAAATATTTCCAGTCAGTGAGAACACGTCTCACACACGGAAAATCTCTTGTTTTGTGCTACGGGTGAGAAAGAGAAACTTCGGACTATATCTGCTCCTGATTCTACTGACGTTGTCCAGAGTTCATATCTGAAAACGAAGAAGCATATCTAAAAGAAAATGGAGGTACACTTTAAACATGTAACATGTCAATAGTCAACAGGTTATGACTTGATTCCAACATTGCAGAGCCTAATAGGAGGGGATGATACTAAAAGAACAGGTTGCATGAAAGTCACATCACAAATAGAAAAAAATATCACAAATCAAACAAGCAGACAGCAGGCCAGCACAAACATAGAGGCAACCGTTTTTAGTGTGGCTGTCAGTAAACCCAGAGAGAATGGGTAAAACAATAACCTAATACAGTCATGCAAAGTCTTTGGAATTTCCTTTCTGGTTGCAATTGAAGTGGAGACAAAATCCCCCAAATGTTTACTTTGCTGAAGCAGTAAGAGAAGCTGAGATGGAAATAGTGGGGAAGACAAAAGCCTCTACAGGGACTCATAGTCTCTCAGTGGAATGCCTCTAAACTGGAGGTTGAACTACACCGTATCAGAGATTGCACATGAACATATTGTACAAATTACATACAAACATTTCATTGTTCTGATACACACTCAGAAAAACATATGCGGTGGACAGACTAAACAGGAATAGCAGACATCCCAACATGAACAGTGAAGTCATGCACATCCCATGTGCCATTGCAGGCAGGTCAAAGACTGGGTAAAAGGTCAAAAGTCTTACCTGGGCAGGTGGGGGCTTGCAGCAAAATGCAGATGGCTCCCCTGCAGACAAACATAGTAGGTGTGATAAAGATCCGGTCCAATTAGTCTGCTGTTATTTACTCATCAGTTATTGACTGCAAGACAGTTGTGGGGAAAGAGATTTACATGTTAGTGAACTGTGATGTTGACTCTGCAATAGAATATAATGCAAAATCATTAAAAACACCTAGATTTTTAACTGTATTTTTGGGTAAAAGGCTATGGAGTATAGGTCTAACTGAGTTTTAGTTTTCAGTAAATGCAACAGTCCACCCTAAAAACAGTCCAAAAGTCGAGTGTGGTGTGAAGATACTGAGGTGCTATGCTGTTGTATGTCTTGCTCTAATGTTAAGATTGTGACTCTTGGTTTTATTGAGCGTACATGTGCTATAGTTCATACAGTGAAATCTGAATAAAATGTCTATCCTACCATCACTAAGGAATGGCATCACAATTTCCATCCCAAGACTGTGCAGTCCATCTTGACAGGCTGTGATGGCAATTTAACGTTTGCCCATTCCTTCCTCCAGCAGGTGAGACATTTCACTTATGGCTTCAGTCCGGTGCAGGTGGTTCTTCAAACATAGCACGACAATGCTTTGCCATGGTCCTCGAACCTTGTCTGTGGACGACAAAGATATATAATACATTATCAATCAGAGGTGAAAAAAAGAAGAAGCAGTAATCACGTAGAGGGTTAACATCTGATAACACTCAGCCATATGGAAAATGTTGTGTTAATCATGTACATTTACAAGCTTGGACCACAACTGCACTGGAGATGTTGGTTTTATCTTACTTCTCAAGTTTAGACCACTGAACAACAACACCATACAGTATACTCAGAGACAAGAGTCTGCTTTCCATCACTGACCTGTGAGAAATTAGCAGCTGGTCACACACAGATCGGGCTTGCACTGTGAATGTGTCGCCATCTAGGGGAGAATACACACTCTTGCACTTCTGCATTCTGTACAGTAACATACTGTAGCTTTATACACGCGTGCATACATGTAGTGGTAGAAAAACAGACAGAGATGTGGCACTGTGACACCCTTTAATACTGGATCTCTGCTGGCCACAGTTCAGACTGAAAGCTGTTTTGTGTACTCATATTTATCTATGACTGCATATTCAGATCAGAATTACATGCAGCCTACCTAAACAGAGTTTTTGTGCTTACTACAGGAGAATATGGTGCAGTAAGCCAAGTATTACCCAAACTTCAATTCTTGTCATGTAGTTTGTCTTCCTGGAGCTGTCCTGCACTCGTTTGTAGCTTTGAGAGTGGCTGTCAATGTTGCACTGAGTTACGGGACATCAACAGAGACCTATTATTCATTCTGATGTTTAAAGTCCCTCCACAGAGGCGGTGTTGAGTAGCGTTGCAACTGTGAAAGACACAGTCACAAACCTTTACAGGTGTGTATTTGAGATCAAAATGAAGGACAAGTTCAAATATGGGTGTGATCCAAACAAGGGGGCTTGAAGTAGGGGGGTAGAAAGTTGAGAAGGGGCCTTGGCCCCGCTCAGTTATGCCCCTGGCCCGATAACCTGCAATTTGCAGACACATAACTTGCAGGTGTGTAGGTGAGATCAAAATGAAGGCCAAGTTCAAAGATGGGTGTAGTTTGATCAAGGTGGCTGGGAGTAGGGGGATAGAAAGTAAGGAAGGGGCCAATGTTTTGTCATGTTTTTCAGTCTCTTGCTGATATCTATACTGGCTCATGTTATTCCAATATCTAAAATCAAAGTGTTACATATGAGATAGGCCCGTCACAGAGGCCTGTTATTGCTCTACTGGAGCCTCCCATATGCCTACATGTATAAAGAAGACTAGTCTAACCAGTTCGCTGTCCTGGATCGCCACCCAGTGGTGAGATATCCAAAGTGCGACAGTAGCAGCAAAGAGGGGTGGAGATTAAAAAAATCAAGGGAAGAAAATTCAAACGCTCTTCCTGGAAACAGTAGAGACCCGCCACAACTTCACCACATGACATTTCAGAAAGAAAATGCGACACTCCTTCCTCCAACAGCAGCCAGCCCGCATCTCATTCAATAGGCCGCTATTCTCCCCCCCTCAGCCCGCAAAGATCACAGCCACGCGTTATATCAAAGCCACGGCCACGATCCATCGCCTCGCTGTGCATTTAGGGACGGTTAACCGTGATCAACACAGGGCGATTGCGACATCACCAACTCAAGAGCTTACGTTTCCTTCCCGTAAACTATTCCATCTACCGTAAAAACGTGACATCACCGACATACGTCTCATGATGGGGAAAACAGACGAAACAGCTGACAGCGACGCAGCAATATGATCGAAACTTATCGGCCCCTGTTCGTGTAAAGTTGCAATACTAACGCTATACCATAAAATCATCCTCTTACAATATAACATAAATAATAAAGTGTTCCTAAAGAAACCGTACTGCCTCCTACAGCGATAGGCTGCAGCTGTTCTTGTATTTTTGCTGTAAAAATGTATTACAGGCTGAGGAGAGTTCCGCTTGTTTCCAATGGAGTCTCATTGGTCCCCCAGTTACAATTAGATAACAGCCTGTGCAACCTCACGTGCCATCATGCATGCTGATAGTCACACGCTTACCTATATGTGCGATCCAAAATGTGCTGGGGGGGGCACCGTGGTGACCCCCGATGTTCAAATAGTGCAATAGTGGAAAATCTGCAGCCCATCTCCTCTCCCAGCCATGAATGACGCAGCCCTCTAAAAAAGCCCTCTCCCAAAAAACACGAGCCCCATACATCCATGACGCGCTCCACACTGTACACGCAGATAGAGAAAATGTAGTGTTCGCCCATGGGCAAGGCATGACGGATAGACTCATCAGTGATCGCGCATCTCTGCACAGTCATGTCGCCTTTCTTAATGATCGCACGGCTGGTTTCCTCCTCTGAAGACCATCTGGTAAAAAAAAAAAAAGATCGCCAGCTCCTGTAACCTCCGAGGCAGCAGCGAGGGTTGCGGTGGGCACGGATCCCTCCGATCATGCCAAAAAAACACCAACGCGATTGATATCCATTTCCTAGAGAGGAATGGTCCACCGCGATCAGAGCAGAGCAGGCAGTCCTTAAAGAAATTGCGCAGTTTTAATTCCATTGAAACGGAGACTCTTTCCCCGCTGTCCCCGCTCAAAGACTCTTTCCCTTCCTCCTCCTCCCTCCTCTCCTTTTCTCTCTCCTTCTCTCTCTTCCCTCATGCAGGTTTATTTTCGGTGGAAGAGTCTTGGACATTAACTGCCCCGCCTCCATAGTCACTGGCAAACACACTGTACAACTTGCCCGAATTCCACTATTAACTACTATTCAATGGAGAACAACTGGACTCCAGGTTTCCCCCCTTAAAACTATGTGGTTCAAGAGTCAAGCTCTCGACTGGAGGTAGTTGCTAACGGACCAAGAGCCACTTGAGGAATCAAAACTTGTGCTTTGGGGATGTCTGTTAATCTTGTCAGGTTCCTGTCATTTCCCAAGAAACTAAACTAGGGTAAGAGCATGTTGGGAAATCAAATGAAAGCACAAGGCAGACTCATGAGCCCAGTGGCCCCCACAAACAGGTTCAAGTGTTGTCTAGGGGTCCCCGACAAACTGCAGATTGATTTAATTTCACATTCAATAGAAGACACTACAACCTGATTAGACATCCCCCCGTGCTTATTCTCTAATGTGAGGGCAGGTGTGTGGTTTTACAAAAGAGAGTTTGGATTGCTTCATCGCAGATATCCCATGAATGTCCACAGTTTTTCAAAACGTGAGCATTTTAGAAGCTTTCTGTTTTACAGTTTCTGAGTTGATAAGCAGATGGAAGAATTTAGCTTCCAATGCCCTCAAGAAATACATATTTCTGCCGTCAAAAAGCATTCGCTCGGAAATGAGACATCCACTGTTTGACCGTAGAGATAACACCTCTTACAAAATTATAAAGGACGCAAAGTGGCACTTTTTTTAAAACCATAGCAGCAACAGAACTCTGGATACTGTATTCCTGCTCTGGAATACACAAATCCAATTCTGTTTGGTAGAAAGGTTAATTACCAGCGCATAACAAGTACGTCTAAAATGTTTCCACACCATTTTTAAATTCTAGTTCATTTCAGCTGAAGCTTTTATCCATCAAGACACACCCCAAGTCTGATATTTTTGTTACATCCAGAATAACAACCAGCCTATTTGAATTTGAATTCAGCATGTAGCTTTGAGTGCCAACCCTCCATCTAACCACCCAACCAGAGACCACCAGTGTACACACACACACACACACACACACACACACACGCGCGCGCACACACACACACACACACACACACACACACACACACACACACACACACACACACACACACACACACACACACACACACACACACACACACACACACACACACACACACACACACACACACACACACACACACACACACACACACACACACACACACACACACACACACACAGACTTGGGTCTGATAAAGAGGCTCTTAAACCCTGAGGAAGTTGTTCTGTCTTTCAGGGGGACAATCCTTACGTCTGAATGCAACCTTGGACTCAGGCCCCCCTCTCTCTGGTTCCTCTCTCTCATTACTGGACCATTCTTCCTCCCGGCTCACTTTCTCCAGGGTCCTTCTCTTGTTTTTCTCCCCCTCCCTTTCAGGAGTTTGGGCTGAGTTCTCTCCAGTGGGGAAGTCCGGGGCCTTCTTTCTCACAACGCCGACCGACTCCAAACGTCTTGTGTGTGAAGCTTCATTAGAATTCATTTGTTTGAATACGTTCATTTCTCTTTCAGTCGCTCCCTCCCTCTCAGCTTGGGGGGAGAAGCATATTAGCATAAAAATATCCTTTACCTCACCTTGATTAACAGCATTGTTTGCATGTGTGTGTGAGTGCTGTTACTGTGTGAAAGTTTCTGTGTCTCTGAGTGTGTGAAACAAATGTAATTTCCACAAATATTATTCTTGGCTTTTATTACCAGTAACAGATTTTTCAAATAAAGATTGTAACTGATTTGTTTTTTCAGGACTGGGTGGTCAATAAGGGCGTAAAGCCAGAATGTATATATATATATATATATATATATATATATATATATATATATATATATAAACAGTATATATACATACATTCTGTGGGCTTCATAAAAACATTGGAAATTCAGTGTATTCCAGAACTGAAGCACTCATTTTCAATTATGTTATGTAGCACATATTTTTTTATAGCCCATGACTGTCTTCAAGCAATGCACAACAGCTCATCAGATTACCAAGGAATTCAGTGAGCACAACACACACTTACATGACCAGTCACTTGATCCAGATGTTGCAAAGAAGCAAGTTTCCAGTAAAACACAGCAATTCACAGTGGGAGACTATTCCCTGTGTATGTGTCTGGGTATCGCTGTGTGAGGGTAAAAAGGGGTCAGCGTGGAAAGACTGATGCAGGTCTGTGAAGAGGCCGACGGCCGACAAAGGAGTAAAGAAAGAGAAGAGAAACCTTACCAGAATTGTGTCAAAGAATGACTCAGGTCACTAATAGAATGATATCACATTTTATAAAACATATAAAATAACGAACAGCTACAACAATAAATAATAAACATCAGTAGAGTGTCAGAATCAAAGTGTCAATGTGTGTGTGTGTGTGTGTGTGTGTGTGTGTGTGTGTGTGTGTGTGTGTGTGTGTGTGTGTGTTAAAGCCTTTAGTTGTCCAGGCTCATGAGGAGAGCAGTCCCTCTCTTGATCCAGTGATCTGGGGTTACGGCTCCGGATTTGAGTTCTACACCCACAATAAACGATGGCCGGCCTGCCCCGCCTGAACGCACCGGGAAGTAGTAACACGGACACAGGTACATACCTACAAACACACACAAACACACACACACAGGAGACTCAGACAGAGTTGAAAAAAGCAAAACCACAGGACATGGCATCACAAATAAGATAAGAAATGAGAAAAAATAAAGAAACAGATGATGAATCATCCTAAATGAAATAAAACAACAAGAGAGGGAGATGGAAAGACAGTTGGTGGGATGGAGTAAGGAAATCCCTGGCAGGAAAGTCCCAAAAAACTCACTCTTGGCTGCCTTCTTGCGGTTTTCCACAGGTTTGAAGTGGATGGTGGGGATGGGACAGACCATCTGCATGGGTTCAGCTTCCACCAGACAGGAGTTCCTCTTGTCCCAACCTGCCCCCTCCAGGTACAGACCTCGGACAAATATACCATCCTAAAGAGAGGGGGAGGAGGCAGGGAGGAGGGTAAGACAAGAGATAGAAACACTTGTGTGGAGGTGACATTTCGCATACAACTTGGATGACAAACAGCCAATTAGTTAATGAAACGGAAAGGAAGGAAGTGGGAGGGGTGAAAACAAGGGAAAGGGGAGGGGTGCAAGGGAAAAGGACGAGGGAGGAGAGTGGGAAGAGGAGAGGAGATAGAAGGAAGACAGGAGCAACACAGAAAGGAGAGGAGAATGGGAGGTTATGGAGGAGAGAGTGACGGAAGAAAGTGCAAGGGGGGGAAGATGATGGGGAAAAGAAGGGAGAGAGAGGACAGGAGAAGAAAGAGAGAGGGAAAGAGAAGGCAGAGAGGAAGGAAGAGAGACAATAAAAAAAGATTAGTTTGCACAGTAGAAAATAGAGTCAGAGATCTACAAAGAAACATGAGAGGAAGAGCACAAAAGACAGGAAGGGCTGGTTTAGGAGTAGCATATGGAGGTAAAGTGGAGAAAAAGGAGCGAAAAGTGAGAGGCTGATAGAGAGAAGAGTGAAATAAGATGAAGGAGAGTGAGAAATAAAGAGCTACAATGGCGGATATTCTGATGAAAACGCTTTGCACCAATGTCCACATTTGAATTGTAAAACTGCTGTAAAAGAATTAAAATGCAAGACCGGATGAATGGGAAGAGAGCTGGTGATGCTTTGAATGAAAAGATGTTTCTCAAGAAAAACCACAGTCAATGTTTTTGAGTAGTGCTAATGACAGATGAGAGCTAATGGCTCAAGAAAAGTGGTCTGATGGTAAGTTTATGGAAAAAATTTTCTGGAAATAGAAACGTGTGTACAGGGAGTCACCTTGGGCGGGTAAAGGAGGTTGCTGTCATCGACGGTGGACACTATAAACTCCCAAGACAGCGTGTCCACTGATATCTGCAAGAACAGTTTGACACAATCTTAACTGTTTGATGGACAAGAAAATGTTATTATCACAGGTCCAACATTTAAGCTAGCACATTTTAAGTCATATTAGTCATAATAAAACTGAATCTGTATCTGAAAACTTCCCAGGGTGTTTTGATGTGTATGTGTACTGTGACGATTAAATCTTTAATTGTTATCCAAGCATCATTTTTTACACTTTTAAATTTGAGTTGCAGAATCAAATAGTAAACTGGTTTTAGCTCATGAAACCCTCTAAAAATATGTCTGCTTATGTGGATGTGGCTGTGTGAACTCTCACGTTGTGCTGTCGAGCTGAGGACTGCAGCACAGCGGTGAGGAAACCGTTGGGGAAGGTGAAGCTGGAGAGCCAGAACAGGGTGGGGGGCTGGGCCGTCTCTGCCCAGTGAGCGAACTGATTGACGCGCTGGCAAAGATCCCTGGTCCACGCTGCCAGGGGCTTCAGTGAGGGGTACGCCTGGTGGACAGAGACAGTTACGCAGAGAGTGAGGCAGAGAGATACATGGCAACGCTTTAGTCTTTTCACGCTTCCAGCTGTTTATAATGCAGGTGGGGTGTGGGAGAAATGTGTGAAACTTCTCAAGTGAACTGTGAACACAGTAATGTTTAAATTTTAATATGACAACTTTTACTGTCTACTCTAAGGTGCTGGAAAGGAGGGTTCGTCCTATAGTCGGACCTCAGATTGAAGAGGAACAATGCGGATTCCGTCCTGGACGTAGAACAACGGACCAGCTCTTCATCCTGTAGGGGGCCTGGGAGTATGCCCATCCAGTCTAGGGGAGGGGTTGCAGTTCGGTGGGCTGAGGATCTCGTCTCTGCTTTTTGCAGATGATGTGGTCCTGATGGAATCGTCGGGCCAGTGACCTTCAGCACTCACTGGATCGGTTCGCAGTCGAGTGTGAAACGGCTGGGATGAGGATCAGCACCTCTAAATCTGAGAACATGGCTCTCAGCAGGAAACCGGTGGATTGCTTACTCCAGGTAGGGAATGAGTCCTGACCCCAAGTGAAGGAGTTCAAGTACCTCAGGATCATGTTCACGAGTGAGGGGACGATGGAGCGTGAGTTTGGCCGGAGAATCAGAGCAGCGGGGGCGGTGTTGCAGTCGCTCTACCGCACCGTTGTGACGAAAAGAGAGCTGAGGAAGGCAAAGCTCTGGATCTACCGGTCAATCTTCGTTCCTACCCTCACCCATGGTCATGAAAGCTAGGGCATGACCGAAAGAACGAGGTCGCGGGTACAAGTGGCCCAAATGGGTTTTCTCAGGAGGGTGGCTGGAGTCTCCCTTAGAGACAGGGTGAGAAGTTCAGCCATTCATGAGGAACTTGGAGTAGAGCCGCTGCTCCTTTGTGTTGAAAGGAGCCAGTTGAGGTGGTTCGGGCATCTAGTACGGATGCCCCCTGGGCGCCTCCCTAGGGAGGTGTTCCAGGCACGTCCGGCTGGGAGGAGGCTTCGCGGAAGACCCAGGACCAGGTGGAGAGATTATATCTCCACACTGGCCTGGGAACGCCTCGGGACCCCCCAGTTACAGCTGGTTAATGTGGCCCGGAAAAGGGAAGTTTGGGGTCCCCTACTAGAGCTGCTGCCCCCGTGACCCGACCCCGGATAAGCGGTTGAAGTTGAGTGGAAAACAATCTTAATTGGTACAGGAGCGATGTAGATTGCAACTGTAAAGGCCATGCTTTCAAAATAGCTTGTGTCTTGTAACGTAACGTTGACTTTCCAAACACTATAAAAAAGCATGCTAAAGATAATAATCATGTCCGTTTTTGAGCTACACTCTCATACATTGTTTTTTAGGATAATACTACTTATTAAACCTTTAAGATCCTATTGATAATTTTCTTCAACCCTTGATTGCCTGCTATATGGCTTTATGCCTAAACGTTTGACTCCCTGGGAGATGGTCTGTAGCAGAACATCGTCTCGGCTTTAGGCTAAAGTGAGCAGACCTTTGCTGCTGTGCCTCAGGTCTCTGGAATGCTTGTGTACAGATCTGGCAGGCAGACTGAGGGTGTTGTTTTGAATTATTTTTCACATCTTACTTTGTTGGAGGGCTGTTATAACTTCTTTTGCCTCATGCACATCTGCTTTATCTGTACAAATGTTATGCTCACGGTTGTTTGTTTCCATTGTCTGCCTGACGGTCAAACACAAGCTGCAGCAAATAGGTGCACTGCCTGGAGAGCCACCAACATATGAGAGTAACTTTATTGACATACAATTTATTTCCTTTCATATATTTAGTTTGGCAAATATACAGAACACACCAACCCTTTGTGGCATATTCACACACATACAGTATATACACTTATTTGACTAGGTGGATGAAAGCGTTTGCCACCCAGGAGAGAGTGAACATGGCATTCGTGACATGTCATTAACCACTATACATTGCCAGCATCTCTTCCAAATTTTATTTACATGTGCATGTGCAACACAGCCCCAAACACACACACACATAGAAATACACATACATACAACAGAGCCTTGTGAAGAAACCAGATACAAAATGGCCGGAGACAGAGAGGCAGGCAGGCCAAAATTAAAGCCATGAGTCTGTGTGCTAACTAATGACAGGCTGCCATGCCAAGGAGGGGCGGAGAAGAGAGGGATGAAGGGATGGAGGGATAAATACGGACAGAGAGTCTACGAGGGCTTGTTGCTGCTTAAACCAGATGAGGCATGAAGAGATTGAGAGAAAGAAGAGAGCAGAATGTAGGGAACACAATAAGGAAGATAAAAAAGGAATGAGAAACAGATGAAGTAGACGGTGAGTAGAGTGCAAGTGCAAGAACAAGTGGTCAGTTTAGAAGTAGTCAGTAGAATAGAATAGAGAGGCTCAGCTAGAGTCAGCAGCCTTAATAGCCGTCCAATATTACTATAAAAGGAAAAAAGATACACACACACACACACACACACACACAAATACAGTGATCGGCCTCTGGCAGCATTCCAGCTGTCTGAACACTCCACTCTGGCTTCATTATCGCTGGACCTCTCTTTACAGTGGGGAGAGAACACAAGGTGCAGTCCATCTGGGTCAAGGGGCTACAACAGATTCTTGCTACAACTGTGTGCGTGTACGTGTATGATTCAGTGGAATGTGTGTGTGTGTGTGTGTGTGCGCGTGTGTATGTGTGTGTGAGTGTGCGTGTGTGTGTGTATGTGTGTGTGTGTCCGTCCACTGTGCAGGGGTCATTCAGGGCCACTTGTGTTTATATTCAAGTGTCTGCTTCTGTCATCCTTATGGGCTGTGCTTGAATGTGTGTCTGTGTGCATGTGTGTATTTGTGAGTAGCTGTTCATCAGGTGGAGCATACTTTGCCCCTCTGCAGCTGAACAAAGCCACCGTCTGTGGACTAATCGTAGTGTAATAAGCAAAGTAAACCTTCCAAGGCCTGCTCCACTTTCCTAAAAGGACCCTGAGCTCATTGTGCTCTAGCCAGCGGCTTATTACTGCTGGATATACTGTATGTGCATCTGTGTGTGTGTGTGTGTGTGTGTGTGTGTGTGTGTGTGTGTGGACAGAGGAGAACAATAAGTGTGTGTGTGTGTGCAGCCAGGCAGAGTGATGGATAAATACACCTTTAATAACAGACCAGTGAGTCAGTACAGAGAGAGGCCTGCAGCTCTGTGACTGGCTGAAGGGAGCACAATAGATGAGTGGTGATCAGATCACTATCACAAACATCAATACACAATGAGTGCTGAATAAAAACATATGGATGGTCACTGTTGCAGCACACTATAGAAATGTGTCTCATTTGTTGTTGAGAGAAAGGCCTGGCTGCAAATAAAGTCAGAATAAGTCATGGACAAATAATCATTGCTGTCTATATTGTAACTGTATTGTATTGACCAAGCATTTCTTTGTAAGGTCACAGATAACCTTACAAAGAAATGCTTGGTCAATACAATACAGCACAGCCAAACCAATAAGGGCTATGCTTGTTTCAGTGTTTACCCTGGATATTTTCATGTTCTCCATAATTCTAACCCTCACTCAGCATCGTCTTTTTTGTCCTGTGTTTTTCAAGTCCACTCAATCTCCAAGGAGCAGCTGATTTAATATTATCGATCTTAGCAGTACTTCTGTACTGTACTCAGTCTGCCCACTTTATGAAGTGAGATAAAAGGAAGGTAGCAGGTGCAGTCTCAACTCTCACATTGCATGTGCATCATCTATACATTATAAAGTGTATTATTAATTGTCACATGCATATATGCACAGCACAGCGTAGTGAGAATCAGACTCAGAATGGAGAGAATATAAGCAGAGAAATCAATGAAGGCAGTAAAAAATGTATTTGTGTTTATCTATTTTCTTAAGAAGGTTGTGTGGGTTATTGTGGGTGCTCTGTGTCTGGTACCTTCTCCCACAGAGGTGGTACACGAGCGTCATAGATGTAGTGGAAGGTCTCCTCCAAGCTGGATGACATCACCACTAAGCCTTTGATCCCTTTCTCCAGCTCAGCCAGGGACGAACTAACATGAAAACACACACAGTTACAGCAACAGACGTGTCATTTTTAATCCATTTTACTGTAGGTGTTTAGTCCCTGCTGTTTCTATTGGATTTACACTTGCACTCGGACATACGTAGAGGTACAAATCGGCTGGGTGATGGGGCGATATTTGCTTATTTGCGTCCTAGTTTGGCAGGTTTTCCTTGAAAATTACTGGTTTAGATTTTTGCATACAATTATACACTTGTGTGATTGGTTTAACCACCACTTAACCCCCATTATGTAAAGAAACAATGATCGTAAATCATCTCGGAAGGGTATGACCTCATGAATTGCTCAACCTAATTCTCTATAAATTGACACATGCAATTCATTGGCACACCTCATTCTGCTTTAAGACTGTATTTTGATCCAAAACTGTGGCACGTTTAAAAACAAATGTGACCAAACATTTCAATCACACTTACACACCGACGCATGTCTGTCATTACAGTTTTCAGAACAGTTTTGATTTTCTTTTTATTTCGGACATTAGTATTTAATTATTCAGTGGTGACGAATTGCAAATAATATTTTGAGGAATGCTTTTGGAATAAATGGATTAATTCATGTTAACAACCAAAGCCATTCTGTCTGCTGCCACTCTGCTAAATGTACGGCACAGCATTTCCCATTTAGTTTACTTTTATCTGATGTAAACCACCCAGTCATCTGTTAAAGTACAACCCTCTTTCCGTGAGAGTTACACCATTTACTCCTTGATAGCTAATGAAATGCACATCCCTATCCTATTAGAAACACACACACACACACAGAGTTCATACATGATGGTGCCCAGCAGAGAGTTGTATCTCTGGATCTCTTGCAGCAGGACCACATTAAGAGGTGAGGGGTTGTCTTGGAGGAGAGCCCTGGTGCCCTCGAAGTCTATCAATGTTGGGATCTTCCCACGAACGTCTGCCAGTAGCTCTAATACCTGGAAGCACGTTGCAAACAGTGCAGAAAAGCAGATGAGACAGGTACAAAGGCACTGCACACAAGTACTTGCAGTAAAGAAACTTGCAGAGTAAGATCATGGAGCTGCAAAATAATTGGTGGATTTAAATAAGTTCAGGCTAAGGCTCTTGAAAATCCTTTCCAAAACACACACGTACTAAAACATACTCCAACTACAGTCCTACTCCTATAACCACAAAGGAGTTGGATGATGAGATTACATCGGTGAAAGCATGTTAAAAGCAAAATTGGTATCGTTGCTATTGCCATTGTTATATAACACCCAGTTTCTTTTAATGGAGAACACAGAATTATCAGATGGTTTCAGGATACAATATGCACAGTGTTGCGGAACCATATTGATGTCTCATTATTGCTGGGAAAAAACTGTCAAATATGGACATTGGCATCATGAAGAGAGCCTTTTTTCCTATCGATTAATTGTTCTGGGTATTGACTAGTCTGCCAAATATATCTCAATCACAGATGCTGCAGGGCACGTTATATGCCGTGGTTAAAAGGAAAGGTCAACGTGTGATCAAGCTGCTGATGTGAGAAATACACCTGCAGCTTAGTTTAAGATGCTGAGTGTTTTTGCCACTAGCTTTTCTCCTGACATCAGTGCTGACAGATTCCATTACTTGTACCTCTGAAAGACAAGTTGGGTTGGCAGGGAACATGCCCGGACTGGAAAAACATTTGGCTAGTGTAAAGTTGCGCCTGAGTGCAATTATATTACAGAAATGCACAGTATGATCCAGAATAGGGTTGGGTGATGTGATGACACACACCATCAACCGTCAGAGATTTTGTCATACCATTTATACCAGTGTAGCTATTGCTTGAACACCTCAGGTATGTATTATGTATTATGTTTGACTGGCCACAATCCAATATGAATGATTTTCAGAATATTTACTACATTGCAATATCAGTGTTGTGATATAAAAGTAACTACAAATGTCAACTCGGCCATGATACAATGAACCTATAGCCCTTTCCAAGGTGACTTTTGACAGGGAGGTTAGACATATTAGATGGCTATCAGTCGTTTAATCAAATAAACCATGAAATCTAACAAAAAAAATGTTAGAGGGTTACCTACACTCAGTGTACTATCAGACCATGCAGGCCGATGGGGCTGAGCCACTGGGTGGCATATTGAAGGATATCCACTCTTGTTCAAATTGCATGCAATATATGACAGCTAAATACTATCAAGTTCTGATAATCTCATAACCATTTGTATTTGTATTCAGCAGATTTTGTTATATTTTCTCCATGCAGTGTTGATCTTCAACAGTTAATGATCACATGTTCCCCATGTGAAAAAGTTTATGCTGCTAAGAGTAATGATGCTTAAACTATTAGAGTTATAGACAGAGGAAGTTATAATTTCCCAAGTTTTAACACGATGGAGATGCTTAAAAATTATACTGTACATACATAGATATGAGACTTACTGTGTGGCCCAGTATATTGCTCAACTATGTTGTAGATATAGGCTAAGTTATGTTTTCCACTCTAGTCACCGCTGCCCTCCCATTCTTCGAACATGCTTTCCCCTCACCTTATCCTCTCTGCTGGGCCCGGCACCTGGAGCAGTGGGACTGGTGACCTGGGGCTGCAGGGAGAGCAGGGTGTCAAACAGCGTCCTTGTCTCAGCGATCTGGCTTGCAATGTCGGCATTGGAGTGCTGGCCAAACACTGCAGGGTTCTCTGTGGACGGCAACATGCTGATATATTCCTTGTATGAGGACTGGGGGCCGTCACGGGGGATGTAATAGGAGTTTAAGGTGGACAACCTGATAGATAAAGAGGGTTGACAGAATACAGAGTTATGGCATGTATAAACACTGGTGTACTGTAATACAACAAGAGTACAATAATAGAATAGAAAATGATCATCTGCATGTTCTGAACTTACTTTATCTGCATATGTAAATGTGCAAAATGGGCAAATGTGTACTCACTGCCAAGTTGGCAGTGAGTACACATTTGCACATTTAGAATTTATTCTGGACATCTGTAAATTCTCCCATCTGTACATCTGATAATATAAACAGCTAGTGCTAAGCTTTACATATGCATATACTCGGTAAACAAATGCTGTAAACAAAGATATTGCACCTTTGTTTGTTCCATTACCATCAATACACCGTTTGAATGGCAAACGGCTTTCTAAGAGTTTAAGAACACAGTGTTAGAGCTTTTGTTCTCTCAGTTTTATTTTCGACCCCATGACCCACAACCCAATCTTTCTGTAGAGACTATTGACATCTCATCTACTGTAATTTGGTGTTATAATGAAAGGGCACCAATAAAAGACCCTTTCAGTATAAATACTAAAATAGAGGAACACATACTGGACTTATATATATCAAAGTGAATTATATTGGAAACCACTGTTGGAAGTGGAAGTGTTTTAATTGTACTGCAGAACACTCACTAACTCAGACCACAGCTGCAAAAAAATCATCCTATAACACATTCTGTGTTATGTATGGAGTGCTAGGAAGCTTCTTTAATATGCATGTGTACAGTCTTCTTTGTATGATCTAAACTGGTTTGAGCAAATGCACTAAAGAGTAGAGACTTCACCTTAAATATGTTGAGAGTTGAGAGTCTAGCAATGTGAAGGGAGTGATCAGAGCACAAATGACTGAGGTTGAGGACTAAGGGTTTTTGTCAGTGTTCAATAAAAATGGTGTGTCTGCTTATCTTAAATTGTAATAATCTGATTGCACACTTGGTGGTGCTGGCACTCTAAAGTGTCTTTGCCACCTTGATGCAGCCACAGTTTGCATCCCACAGGGAATAATGGTTGTATGCATTTGAAGACTAAACTATCTAAATGTCTGAGCATGTAAATATCTTTAATACATACTTTTGTTTATTGAAACCTAATACATTATTAACAGTGTGTATCTATAATATACTACTGGTAGTAGTACACTAGTGTGCTAGAATAGATGTGTTTGCGTGTTTTACAGTGTCTCACTTGAAGAAGGGCTCGTTTACAGCAGCATCACAGAAGTAGTCATTGATGTATGTGGTTAGAAGACGTCTGTCAAAGTCATCCGTTACATGACCTCCATAGTTTACTCCAGCAATGAGGTACTTCAGAGCATCCCAGGGAATCTCCTCATACTCATCCAGGTACAGACTCAGCAGATTCTCACTCACCTAGGGGGATATCAAGGCCATGATCTTAACAGGTTGATTTTGACATACAAGATACAGACTAAGAAGTTATCTGCCGTAGAAAGACAGAAACTGTAAGATAAAATGGAGAGGGGGGCATTTTAACAAAGGCCATGAGTGGGATATAATTTAACACATTTAAACCAGATTGTTATTTTATATTAGTGTAAGTGGCCTTCAACTGTCACTGTCTCCTTCAGTATCAGAGGAGGTCCTGACCTCAAAGTCAGAATCGTTGAATCCATAGATAATGTTCCAGCCCAGCTGTAGAAACTTCTTCCTTTCCAGCAGGATGCTGTGAAAAAAGCAGAGGGAGAAAAGCAACTTTCTGTAGAATACAGGTCTTGAGCAGCGGTTGAATTGAGCCTCTGTCACCAGCTGGTACAGGCGCTTCATGTTGGCTTTCACACCCTGGAGACAACAATGGAGAGCATTACATGTAGGATGTACTGTATATCTTACTGTAAAATATGTATAATATGTATTATGTATAATATGTATGTATGTATATGTATACAACTCAACATACAAAGAACTTCAATGTGAATTTGTTGACATGTATATCATGTACATATGCATGCACCTTTGGTGGTTCAGTGGTCATCTTGATGCCAGCCTGCAGGATTGTTATGGGAAATTCAGGGTGTGGTGAAGAGCTGAGCCAGAGTCTGAAGTTTGAGTGCGGCTTCTCCACCTGTAGCTGCTCCACCAGCTTGTCCAGCTCAGGCATCCATGAGAGAGAAAGGTGGCAGTTAGCAAGGAACACCCAGTGACCTATGGAGAGAAAGAGAGGGCTGAAACAATCTGTTTAGATTTTTAGATGTCCAGTGGCTTTGTGTGTTTGGGTAATCTTGTTGTGACCATAATGCCGAAAACACAGCCAGCAGTGGTGAAGTGCCGCTCGCCACAATAATGACATTTTTCTGTGTCCGGGAGGCATGTTCATGTGTTTCAGGAGGGAAAAAGTCTTTGTAACAGCACTTCGCTGCAGAAGCCAACGGCTGCAGCTCGGAGCTCGCCACAATCCCCTGATACTTGGTGTGTTTTTGGAGTAAGACGAAGGAAATACATAACCCAAGGACTTTGTACACTTTATCAAATGATCAATGACCTTTGAAATGAAAATAAACCGCTGTGGGAGAAAAGAAGAGCAAGAAAGAGCAATAGGTGTTGTACCGTGCTTGACGCCTTCCTCTATCATGCTCTTGGCGATGGGAGCCTGTCCCTGGCCCAGAGAGAGAGCATGGAAGTGCTTGCTTATACCAGAGGCCTCAGCCAGCTGCAGCAGGGCTCCTGTGGGGTCCACCCCAGGAGACAGAACAAATATCAGAGGAGTCCTACTGGTGGATTCCTCCACAACCTGGGGATAGGACAAAGAGAGTAGAACCAGCAGAGAAGGATAAAGAAGGTGAGAATAGATGAACCAACAAGATGTAACTCCCTCGGCACCTTACAGAAACAATGTGAAAGGCTCTGTGAAGTTTTCAAGTGAGTTACAATCAAATAGAATTACGCACATGATATGTATGAAACATTATTTTTATTCAAATTCAAAGCTTCAAAGCTAATACTCACGACAGAAGAAACAGGGATTGTATGAAAAAAGGCAGACACTCACGGCCTTCATGTCGAGAACAGGCGGCTCCACAAAGCGAGAACCGAGGTTGTTAACAATGAAGGAGGTGACACACAAGGAGACACGGTCCTGACGCAGTGAACGCACTATCAGCATCTTCTGCAGCTCATTACAGTTATCTTCCCAATCACCTAGAAGGAAAGAAACAGCGGAGGGTAAAACCAAGGAATTCCGGGCTGAAGTAGGGCAGTTTGGAAACAACAAGGGAAAATGTATGATTAGCATGATGTGAATTATTAAAGGAGCTGAGTAATAAAGAAGTGAAAAGGGTAGTGAACAAAGGATATAAGGAGGTAGAAGGCTGAAAGAAATGTATGATAGAAATATACTTCAGCAGCCCTGAACGGGGCCAATTCATACTGAGCAAAACAAATCTCATTTCTATTAATGAAATAGAGCAAAAAAAGATACACACAAACACCCACACATGCAAACCCAAGCACACTCTTACTCTCTTCTATCTCTGTTCAGTGTACCAACCATTAATAATAATGAATAATCCTCAGTTGTCAGAAATCACTGGGGTATAACATACTGTACACAAAGCAAACAGAGAAAGCATTTAAAGGCACTAATACATTTTCTATTGCTACCCTCATTCTTTAGCAAAACCCTGAAACGTGTCAATGCACAGCAGCATGAACAGTCTGCCTTTCTCACACACCAGTGTCAGCCGAGTACGCTTTGACTTCATTGTTCCTAGTAGGAAGAATTTTCTTGAGTAACAAAGTAGCAACGAAAAAAAAAAGAAAGCTCCCACAACACATGCAGACCTGGCAGTGTGGAATTCTCTGGCTCAGCACTGGTGAACCAAAGGTTCCAGTCTCTGGGGTACTGTTCAAACGTGGCCATGATGCCATGGAAGTTGGGCAGCTTATCCAGCTCTGTGATGTTGTCCCAGCTGGAGTCTACCAGCCAACTGGCGCAGGGGTTATCCATCTGATCCTCCTTATCAAGCACCTAGAAGCACACTCATCAATTAATCAGTCGTCAAAGTATCCTTCCATCAGTGCATCAATAAATAGAACCACAAACACATCAATCATATAGCACCAGGCATGTCCCAGGAATATTTAAAAAAATCACTGGCGAAGAAAGGTAGTTATAAAAAAACATCCTTATGGCAATGGAAATCTTATCAACAGTGGAATGTCTTTTGGGGCATAATTGTTCCAAGCCTTTGAATATAGGGTGTGTCCTGTTGGATAATATCAAATTAAATAAGATAACAAGGTGTTTGAGTATGTTGTGTCTCTTCTTACGAGTCCTCCTCGGAGGAAGAAGCTGTACTCATCCATGTTGAGTTTGCCAGCCACCTCCAGGATTTTGGCACACATCTGGAAGCTGAAGAGCAGCTTGTGGACCTCAAACAGACCGCGACAAGTGTACCTGAAAAGGATAACACACTTAGAGATAGCTAAAGTAATGCAGCACATAGTCTCGGTTTCTGATTGATCATATCAGAAATGTTAGTTCCAAAGAGTTAACTGATAAGTTATGACATAAATGTCTTTATCAAGGACACAAATCCTTGCTACTGTAACGTTAAGGGCTATGATGCTACGGTGTTTCTGACTACACAGTTGTGGCTCTCAAGGACAAGCAGGTTGTGTGTACTAATTGGAGGGTTAGCAGTTGAATCTTTGGCTCATCCTCTCCAAACGTCAAAGTGTCCTTGAGCAAGACACTGAACCCCAATTTGCCTCTCTTAATGTGTCCTTGCTTACCTGTATACTGCATATGTGTGGTAGTCATTGAGGTTGGTAATCCTTTCCTCCAGCTTGTGGCTGCGCTTACTCTTTTCTATGCTGTGGTTGAATAGGGTAATGTAGGCATCCAGTGAGAACTGGTACATTGGGTCAATGCGGCCCATGTCGTTTAAGATGAAGAAGAGAATGGAGGCTCGCTGGGCACATGGGCGATAGGCCTGTTAAGAGAGAGCACTATAAGTAAACGTGAATGCTAATTTTATCTTGACAATGGTCCAAAACCCTAAAGCTATTCAATTTATCAAAACACTTGTATCACCCTCTGCCCCGATCCCTCCATCCCTACACCTGACCTCTCTAGCAGAGTCGATCTTGATCTCGGTTTGCTCACTGCTCTCCAGCTGCTCTGAAACCTCAGTGGAAGTAACTTTGGATGTCTGCAGGGTGTTCACCAGCTGCACATCGTCCAGCAGTGAGCCAGTCGCCTCATTCAGCAGCCTAGTGGAGTAGACAGACACACACACACAACATTAAAAAAAACTATATGCATGAGTACAACAAAACACTGCCCCATTGCATGACAGATGAAGAAAAACATTTGCAAATACAAACACATAAGGGTTCACTGTCATGTAATTCAGTCATGTAACCCCTGAATTTAATCTGATTTAACAAACAAGATGTTTTACAAAACATGGACTGCTGTAGTATAAAGATGAGCTGTGATGATGAGCAATTGCTGTGTTACTACGTTCAGGTAACTTCACTATACAGTGGCTTACTTAGTGCTAAAGGACTAATAAGTGACTAACAATAGTTGATAGGGTAGAGATAGGCCTAAGGCTGCAGCTATCGAATATTTTTGTAATCAAGTATTCTACCGATTATTCCATCGATTAATCGAGTAATCGGATTAAAAAAATATTATGATTTTGCGTAAAATTGATCATAATTTGCTTTATTTTACAAAAAAATATGTCTGGGGTAGGCCTATTTGATGTTTGGGTTTTCCCGATGTAGTGGTGTGCATCCGCAAAAACCGTCCGTGCAGAAAAACAAAAACATTTTTGTAATCAAGTAACTCGAGTTACTCAAGTAATTGTTTCAGCCCTAGCTAGGTCGTTGCTAATATGTAAAACTAGTTGTGACAGCAGAGGTAATCTTATAGTTGTAGACTATTAGTTACTAAGATTAGTAAAATAATGTTCTAATAGTTGGGGGCAATAATAAATCTTAACTTCAATACATTCAACTACTGATTCCTAGGAAGACTGGTCTTTTTACTATCACTACTGCTTCTCGAAACGTGCTTACCATTACTAGGACGACAACAAACATAACTACTGTTATTGTTACTAGCTAAACAACCTAAGGATCTCATCCTCCAGCTCCTGCAGGCTTCTCTTGCCAGACGCAATGCTGATCACCAAAGAGTCCTTCTGTTCCTCTAGCTCGGGGCGCTCCTTACGCACCACAATTCCCAGTAGTTGGGCTTCCAGACCCTGCACATACACACATAATCCCGTACACAAACAGACAGTTTAAGGCAGCTTAAAAGTTTATATCCTCAAAGTGGATGTGCACACAAATGAGGATACCCAAATATATAGAGAAGTACACAACAGTTAAATAAAGCCAAAACCAACACACACACACACACACACACACACACACACACACACACACACACACACACACACACACACACACACACACACACACACACACACACACACACACACACACACACACACACACACACACACACACACACACACACACACACACACACACACACACACACGCTCAGACCTGCTCTTTGACAGCGAAGTTGACTATGGTGGTCTTTGTAGAAATCTCTGGTGTGTAGTGGGGGTTAGACAGCTTGGTGGTGATGTAGAAACGAAACTCTGGGCTGTACTCCAGCTCCTTATCACCCAGCTTCAACAGCAATCTGCCGCCTGGAAAAAACATACACAAATATATGACTTTAAAACTTTAAAAAACTTAAAAAGCTGGTATTTAAAATGTCTACTTGGTGTATATGTGTGTCTGACCTATCCGTGTAAGGGACTTGTTAAGAATTGGGTTGAGAGAAGGGTCCAACTCCTCCTGGACATTCTGCAGCAAAACAGGATTCCCAAATTGGATGGCGTTTTCCAGCACCCGCAGGTAGTCTGGCATTTGAAAGTCTATTACTTTCAGGCCCTATATGTGGACACATACACAAAAGAGGACTTAATTATGTATACTCTTTATCTAGTGTCATTAAAGGACAAAGGTCTCTTTTGTAAGAGAGGCCCGAGTACAGGTGGAGAACAGAGACACACAACAAAACATATCTGTCACACAATCTCACTCTAAAGACGTTCCAAATTATTCATCTAATGAGATGAGGCTTTCAATGTCATTTGAAGTTTATTCCATTTATGTTGTGCAAATAACTGGAAGCAGTCTTCCTTATTTTATTATGAATGAGGTATAAAGTTAGGCAGTCCTGAATTTGTGTCTGATGAGCTGCAGTTTGAAAGTGATTGTCTGATGCAGCTTTTACTGCAGACATTTATAAACAAAACTGACATAAAAATGTCTCTTCTTGTTGCTAGAGATGACCAGCCTACTTTTTATGCAAACAGTCTTCTTCCTGATGACAGAGGTTCATATTCAGAGAAGAGGGAGTGTGAGAGCAGGCAATATTTTTTTTGTTGCTCGTTTCCTGTTCGTACAGGCAACTTGTACAGGTACAGTACAATTGCATCAAGCAATTATAAGGTGTAATGAGCCGTGTAAGATTTTTACATGGTGCACAGAGCACAGAGCAGAGTGGAGGTCCACTGAAAGTTAAGTTGAACTTATATCTTCCTCTTAAATGTCCCCAAGAAAATGCTGTGAGTGTCCTATGCAGACATCCAAATATCCGAGATTGACCCACAAATCTCTCTCATCTCTCCAACAGCAAAGAAACGATAGCATTGGCTGAGTGAAGACTTACTCTCTTCATCTCCATATTCTTGATCCACTTCAGAGATTGGCCTTGAGGGTCCACCATCAGTGGCCACCTTGAAAGAAGGGAGAGATAAAACAAGTCAACTTGTATGAAACATGTTTTGTACAGTGAACACAACCAAATCCAAATCCAAGTAAAACAAATTTCAAAAGCATTTTAAATTAGTATAATGATAAACCCTTTAACAACGCATTGTGTCTACATGTGCTGACCGGTTTCCACGGGTGACGATAGTGCCATTCTCAGTAGAGAATGCGTCAGAGGGCAAGCCCTGAATGTTCCAGTCCCTCACTGCTGTAGGCTTGGACATAAAAGTGGCAAAACTGAACCCTGGTGTGCATGGGATCGACAAGTCCCGTACCTGAGGGAGTGAGGTAAAACACAGGGTTTGTTAGAAATAAAGACGTACATTATAAACTGAAATTTCAGTTTAACATTTTAAGAGGACACTTCATTACTTGCTAATAACTGTAGAGGGAGAACACAAGTATAGGGCAAGCTTTTCACTTAACTAGTGTGTGTTTGGGTGTGTATGTGTGTGTGTGTGTGTGTGCGCGCCTCACCTCCTTCATCCATAGAGCAAGCAGTTCGTCTCTATAGTTGGAAAGGAAGGGTCCCATGTAGGAGAGGAAAGACGCTGCTAATAAACAGTCTCCCACCAGGTATCCCATGTTTTCTTCAAGACCCTGAAGCACACACACCCTGATTACATAGGTACACCTGTGCAGATGTGTGAGTTTTTATTTATCATTATTATTTTTTGGTGTGTGTGTGTGTGTGTGTGTGTGTGTGTGTGTGTGTGTGCTTGTGTATGGCCTACAGCAACTCTCTCCTCCCAGCGGACCCTCTCCCCAGCCAGTCCAGTCACCAGTTTGTCAGCTCGGTCCAGTTTCACCTCCATCTCAGCTGATTTATTCCTCAGGCTCTCCTTCATGGCCAGCTTCTCACCGAGTTGCTTTTTCAGCTGCTCTAGCTTCTCCCCCACCTTCCCACACACAAGCACAGTAATTATATTCAATTATTATATTGGTCTTGCCATATGTAAATTGGACTTTCTATAATGCTACTGTTTCCCTTGTATGTGATGCTCTGGGCTCCATACCTCTCGTAGTTTGTTCTGGGCTGCGGCCAGTGCAGCTTGTTTCTCTGCTAACTGGGACGTGGCAGCGTTCAGTTGGGCCCGTTTTGGCTCCACCACCCTGTAGATACGCCCATAAACCTAGAGGAACAGTGTGGACATCCATGGATTTAGTTTCCCCATGTTCATTTCCATGTATATTCATTTAACAAATAGGTCTCATTGTTTTTTGATTTCTCCTTTTCAAATGCTTTCTGCTGCTGCTATGCAGTAATGGACTTTATGCATACAGTCTATTGTGGGTGCAGCAATTAATCAGCAGAACATTGGCATTCACTGATTGCCGTGGCCGAAGTTTATGTGTTGTTTCTTTCTGGTCCGACTCGGCCAACTCCGCTAGCATATGCTGCAAATGCAGCTTCGTAGAAGAGGCAGCTGACGGGCATAACAGTAGCATAACATATGGAAACAATGGGTTCTGTGCGCACAAGTGGTTTGTGTACAGGGAGAGAAAATGTCGGCCATGTGGGAGCATTACACCGTGTCGGACAAAGATAAGCAGCATAAACTGCCTCCTGCAAGACTCTTTGAGTTTGAGATTCTTTTGAAGCAGTTTCATGTGGAAGGATATATTAAAGAAATTTTTTCTCAATTAAAGAGAATGTAATGAAGGGATGATGACTTTAAAACAGTTCAGTTATTTTTTATAATGAAGATTTCTTCGTTTTCCCGTCACAAAAGGAGGAATAAATTGCAACAAAAATGTAGTGACGTAATTGGCTGGCAGCCCATTAGCCTTATATCTGTAAGCATATGTGAGTGTCTGTGTGCTGCTATTACCTCCATGGCTCTGACCCACATGCAGAGGGACTTGGCAGCCAGCGATACTTTGCCAATGATCTCTGGCTGGAAGTCAACCTGTCGGCAGTACTGGCCGATCTTCTTCAAAACACGGTCCGATATGTTGTCCTTGTCAAAGTTAACTAACGTCTTGATGAAGTTGGACTCACCTGCCAGAAACATTTCAAGGTCAGAAAACCTCAGAAAAGCATAGCAATCAAAAAAATGTGTATAATAATTTAAAGAACTTCCCATTGGGGATGAATAAAGTATAATTGATTGATTGATTGATTAATATTTGCCCACTATGGCTCTCAGTTAAACTTTATGAATTTCCTTCACCTTCATCTGTTTTCATGACACCTCTGCAGTTTTGTGATCAGCAAAGGGGTAACGCAGTACAGCCTGAAAAGGATTTTTTTTCACTTGTGCTCTGCAAAAAGGCTGAGAGTCAACCCATATATAAGCATTACCAAAAAAAAAAGTGCTGGAATCCACTTTGTAAAGTTAAAACAGAAAAGTATACATACTGCCACATGTAAATGGAGTTCTGATCAAGATGAAAAGGGGAAGGAGTTTTTGTTTTTGTTAAAAACTGGCTCTTTAAAAAAAGGACCTCAGAACTGCTTCCTTGCAAGTCCATTTTGGTGCCACTACCATATGTACCATCAAAATTACAGTTATGCATCCAAGTGAGTGACAAAAATGATAGGCTTAAACCACACATGTCACATTCTGCAATATTATTAAAATCAATTTCTTACTTTGTTTTCATTTTCACTTTTTAAAACAAACATATAAACTGAGTTCTCAATAGAAAACTTAATGATAATTTGAAACAATTTTCATGACGGCAGAAACTAGAAAATCCATGACACCCTTCCTACCTTTACATTCTTTTTTTAATCTTTATTTTACCAGGCAAAAATTGCTTGAGATCACATGACATATTTTTAGAGCAAGGCCTGGCAAGTGTAACTGCTCACAATCTGAACTTGTCTGATTTGGCCCTATCCAATTTTGTAGCACATTTAGTTTCTTTGCCAAACGCTGCCTTCATCCATAAATTCTGCACTGTTTCTGTCTCTCACCCAGCTGTCTCTTGGCCTCAGCCCAGGTGGGCTCTTTGCCCAGAAGGGTCATGACAGCCGTCATCACTGTCTCCACCAGTGTTGGGGGGCGGCCATATGACTTGATCTCTGTCATGTCCTTCTTATTCAGAGACTCCAGAGCCTGGGTGCACACAAAGGAAGGGAAAGAGAGTGTGTGGATGTAAGAAGGCACGGCACTTCCCATTTAATTCAAATTTAGACAGACAGAAAGCACACACTCAAATGACAATGTGTTTACATTAGTGCAGAAGAGAAGCAGAGCAGTCACATATACTGAAAGATCAGGGATCATTACCCACTTAATACCAAGGAAATAATTGAACCAGTCATAATAATGAACAGTAGAGATTTCCAACACAGAGAGGGACTGTTCGGATTAAAACAAAAAGAGCTCTACCTTCATGGCCTCTTCCAGTGCAGGCAGGGCCTCGTCCAGATCTCTCTGTGCATTCTCAGCCATGGCTTTACACTGTAACTCCTCTGCCCCGATTTTCTCACTGTTTGCACTCACAGTCTTAACACAAACACACACCAATGTGTCATTGACTTTTATGTGGTTCTTCCCTATTAGCCATCTCCACATCTTTCCAAACATAGATTGCTTATTTAAACTGTTTTAATCCAATAGAATGAGTGGGTAAATCAGTGAATGTGAGCCATGTAAATGCCTTAATCAAATTATCCCTTTTTTCGCACTAATTGTGTGTGTGATTGTAAACATATTTGTGATGCTTACCTTCTGCTGCTGGTCAGCTTCTCGCGTCTGCTGTACAATGACAGCCAGGTACTCATCACACTGTTTCTGGAACTCGGCCACCTGCTTCTTGGCCTCCTCAAGCTCTACAGACATGGCCTCCACCTTCTCCCGTGTGTCGCTAATCTTGAAAAGGCCATTACGCAGCTTGCTCACCTGTTCCCCCAATTCACTGCGTTTCTCTGCCAACAGCCTGGGCGAAGACACAAACACAAACACACACACACACACACACACACACACACACACACACACACACACACACACACACACACACACACACACACACACACACACACACACACACACACACACACACACACACACACACACACACACACACACACACACACACACACACACAAACACACAAACACAATCAGATGATTGACAAAGTGATTATGACAGAGAGTCATTTGATGAAAGACACAGCCATTCATCCACGGGTACTGTAAGTGCATAACTTCCATACTAGAATTAACCAGGTACCTGACTGTTGTGGTCTGTTTATACACCCAAATGTAAGTATACTTAAGTTTAGATGAATGTGCTCACACAAAAGATTTAAAGATAGCGTGAAACTAGAAGAAAAGAGAAGCAATACTTAGTGAAGGAAAGTTTGAAGGTGCCTACTTCTTGTATCCAGACACCAGCTCCAGGTAGTTGGTGGGTGTCACATAATTATGTCTCCTCAGCTCTAACTTCATCCTTTGGGAGATCTGTGCAACCGACTGGTGTGTGGTCACAAAGATACTGGCAACCTTTGTCTGGATCTACAACAGCATGGAGCATAGCAAGCACTCAGACAAGAGGAATGCAATGTGAGGAGTCAAATGATTTATCATTTACTCATTGATGTGTCACAGCAGGGTTCAGTGCAGTTTACAAAGTTATAGATTTTTGTTTTCTAAACTAGTAACCTTTTCACAAGAGTTTCTATTCAGTACTACCAAACATTTAACGAAACCTTGCTCTATAATAATATGGAAACAACTGTTTAAATTATTTTAATTGAGGGACACTGAACAGTGATATTTAGTGAAACCAATCCTCTAGAAAATGTTTTGAAAATGAGGTCTGGTTTTGTACAGCAAATTAAATTTGAGGTAGACAAGGTCAAACATAGCCTCATGAGACCCACCTCATCTCGCAAACTCCATTTTATTTTACTCGCAGATCATTCTGGTCACGTGCGACAGAGAAAATTTGGAGAAGTTTGCCAAGCGAACGAACAAATCAGCGTTGGTTTCGAGGCGGGGTTAAGTGCGATGCAATGCATGTAAATCTGACCTGATATAGTAGACACATTTTCAGACCCTAAATCTGTTAGCCGCTTACTAACGCTTTTTTCTTTTGGATCCTTCAGTTGGAATATGAACCGGGCACCTGTAGTTGTGCCTTTTATTCGTAAATTTGCTGTACACAAACGGCAAATATCTGTTACCGTCATGTTGTTTAATTTCTGAGCTTTGCCTTGATACTGTTAGTTTGTCATACGCTTTGTTGATCTGATTGGTTGATTTGTCCTGATAGACAGATGGTTTCTCCAATCAGCAACTGGTATTCTTGCAAAAGATCTCCAAATGAGAGTTCCCAGATGGATATGCTGAGTAAATGCAAATAATGCGAATTGATCCATCTGGTGGAGTCAGGTTAGGTCAAATAGCCATCTTCTCCACTCTATCTCTCCCATCAAGGCTGACAATATAGTCACATGAAGTTGAATTTGCAGATGGTGGGAGCAGATTCATGTGCGCACCAATTTACCAGTGTAAAATTGTGTGTTTATGCGTGTGTCCGTGTATGGCTCACCCCCTCCAAGGAGCCCAGCTCCAGTCCATCCAAGTACCTCTCAGCTACCTCCAGCAGAGCATCTTTGGGCCACTCACAGAACCAGTCGATGGTGGTGCAGTTGACGAGCGCTGGGTACTGGAGGATGCGGTTCCTGTTGGCAAATAGCCATTTATGAATTTTATTCTGATATAATTTGTTGATATAATGATCCCCATTACAGCCCTGTGGACACAGACAGAGTCTGCAAACTAGTGCAGGCCCATTTGGCAGTTGGTTGATGATGATGAACTGGGGTGCATCTCTATGATGATGATGAAGCCATTATGCATCCTGGATATGCTTCTAAGTCAATCAAGCTAAAGCTGTTTTTTGCTCTAAAAGGATGTATTTGCAGATGGGTACATTAAATGGGGTGCATGTGATTGGTACATTAAAATAGACACTACTAGACCTACTGTACAGTGTGTGGGAGTCAGTGAGTTTAGCTGGTGTAGGAGGACTCTCTGAGCTCTGACAATGTGATATGGATACTTCCAGCAGCTAATGGTCAGAGGGCCAGGATGCCTTGTCACCGAGAGAATAGTGATTAGCTCTGGGTAATGGTGCCTGCCAGTCCAATTAGTGGCATTCTGTGTGACCAGTACCCTATGCCACTAATTACAACCGGGCAATCAATGCTTGAGGGAGGAGAGGTGGTTTTGTGAGAAGAAATGTGTGTGAATGTGTGTGACAAGGGACAGAGAATATGAAAATGTGTGTCCATCTGTGTGAATACTAGAGTATGTCTGTGCAAGACAGCTCACATTATCCACACTGTTTGTACATACAGCAAGCCTCAGGTCCTTGCTACGAAATCACCAAGTTAGCTCACTTACTGTCCCTGTGTGTGGGTGTATGTGTGTGTGTGTGTGTGTGTGTCTGAGAGTCTGTGAAACTTAGACAGAAAGAGTACAGACCAGATTTTCTCTCTTTCATTACGCACACAAATACACACTTAGTTATTCCTTAAAGAAGATTGCTACTTGTTTATTTAAGTTTAAAAATCATGTTAAAAATATATTTCAAATAAAAAGCCTGCTTAAGCCTGGCAGGGAGTCTACTTACTTTTTAGCTGATAATGACTGTGATGTGAATTTCCATATATTGACGTGTGGACAACAAGAGCAAACAGGACTCTCGAAGAGAGGGGAAAATGAGGAGGGAGGAACATATTGTGCACCAGGACATATTATAGGACAAAGTGTGCTGCCAAAAATAAAATCCCAATCTACCTGAAGGGCTCTCCCACTGGGCTCATACAGAGGGCTATGTGCAGGTTGTTCCTGACTCGCTCTATCAGGTAGCTGAACAAGGACTCGGGAGTCTCCACCACATTGTCTTTCCTGGCACACTCTGACAGAGCATTGCACACCTAGAGGAAGAATGACAACAATTCCATGTTACTGTATGAAAACCTGCAGTATGTGAGTTATATACATATTGTGTTGGAGGCTTTATGTTAGGTTTCAATACTAATATGCAAGACAGAGAAATAGTAAGGAAAATCCAAACTTTAAGTTAAAACAAAATGCCACTAATGCTGCTTTGACCATAAAAGATTTTCTTTGCCTAGCAAAGAAAATAACTCCCTTGACCAAGGATAATGTCTAAGCTGGTGTTTTGATGGAGCCAATGCACTCCACGTAGTTTTAACCAATCCTCTGTAGTTAGTGGGTAAAACCCCAGCCTAGATCATTTTCTTTACTACCTTCGGTTTGAAATCAAGTTCATTTAAACCACATATAAAATGCATTATGCAAGCATACAAATAGACAGATAAGCAGACAGGCCAATACAGACCTCAACAAACTCGTCCTGCTTGTAGAGGTTAGGCACCTCTCCAGAGCTCAGGATATTATTGATGTCCTCCAGGAAGGATTCGTCTACAATCTGGGTGTCATTGAACAGGAAGACTGTGGGCTTATTGTCCACACCAGTCAACCGATACAGCTTTTTGATGTCTGGAAGAAAGGACAGAAACATCACCTAGATGTAACGCTGATGACTGAAGATGGGATGAGAGGAAGTGACTGTACAAGGGCAGAGTCATTCATCAACAATATAATTCAGGTAAATCAATCCAAAGACAAAATGTATCAAGCTTTACATTGAATTTTAAAAAATATGAGTCCATGGCTGCTCTTATGTTGTTTCATTTTCATCTGTGATTTCAATTTGTACCTGAAACCAACTTTCTTGGAGCTATCATTGATGATAAATTAAATTGGAAAGCACACATAAATGATCCCATATCCAAAATATCAAAATCCATTGCAACTCTCTATGAAGCCCATTGGTTTTTGGCACAAATTTGAAATTCAGGGACTTAGTTGATTGCATTACTAAACAAACCATGTACAAAGAAAAAAATAAACTCCTTCCTCAACATATCCAGAATCTGTTTTAAAAGAAGGCATCCAGGTATAACCTGAGAAGACCACTGTTATTTGAGAAACTACTGCAAAAAATCACTGTCTTTCTGTAGAGGAGTTAACATCTGGAATAACTGTCCTGAAAATATTAAATGATGTTGTACTCTAGTCAGCTTTAAAATACTTTATAAGAACGACATAATTTCTCATTACAGTATGGGAAATGAAGTTTAATGTTTTTGTACTATTTTGGGTTATGCACTGTGCTCTATTCTGATTTTGTTGTGATCAGAAATTTAAATGTATTGATTAGTTTCAAATGTCTGTGATCTGTGTTTTAAGGTAAAAGGGGTAGGGGTGTATAAGCCTTGGCTTCAACCTACACCCTTTCGGTTATATAAGCTATATACAGAAATAAATAAATACATTAATTAATTAATTTATTTAATTTCCAGACAGTGGGGATGCAATTATGCGTTCCCTTTCTCAAACATGTGTATGCAATAGCAGTGTGTTTGAACTCACCTTCTCTAAACTCCTGTTTCCTGTACTGCTTGGTGACTTCCACCTGGAATACCTGGTATTCACAGATGGAGGCGGCCATCTTAGACAAGCTCTGTCTACCAGAGCCCCCAACACCAACCAGCAGCATGTTGCCCCTGGGCTGACTGATAACACGTACTACACGGGTTACTGTGGAGGGGAAAAAATGTTATACACACATGATTCATTTTAACAAAAATCCTTTACTTTCAATATTCTTATAAATGCGTGTGGCTTGTACAACTAACAAGGGTTTCTTACAAATACTAATAATTATACTACAGAAATGTGATTTTTATTTCAACTACTTTAATAGTGTGCAGTCTGTTTTAATATTGACAGAGCTCTATGGAGCTTCAGTGTGTCTGGAAATTCCCAGCACACATGAACAAATCAACGATGCATAAAAGCTACCGGAGAAGTGTTGATCCATGTTGTTTCTATAGTAATGTAGTGCTATTGATTTGCAGTGGCGTGTGGTTAAGTGGCAGATTGAAAGCAGTGTGTAGAGAGCAGAGCCTGGTGCTGAGAGGCCTTCTCTTTCTCAACTACAGGACAGCTTTTAGCTGCGCCTCATGCTGTGTTTTTCAAAGGAGCTTCAAACTGGGCATGAATCATAAAACTGGCAAACAATCAACACTTCAGACTACAGCAGATGAGGACCTCTTCTATTGATTGCGGTAATGCACTGGATTGACTGGACAGAATTGACTGTGGGTTGATGTATCAGGGGAATTCTCTGCATGGCATGTATATTTAAACATGAATGAGTGTGTGTGTGCAGATGTGTGTGTGGTGTTCCTTAGACGCACTGTGTTGGATGGCATCTCGGAAGAGCACCAGGCTCATGGGCACTAGGCCAGGTGTCAGGTTGTAGTCCTCCAGCTGGGTTTCCATGAACGTCTTGAGACTCTTCATGTCCAGCAGGTCCTCATACACACAAGACTCACTCAGGAAATCACCTGACACACACATACACATACACACACACACACACACACACACACACACACAGACACACACACACAAACACACACACACACACACACACACACACACACACACACACACACACACACACACACACACACACACACACACACACACACACACACACACACACACACACACACACACACAGAAATAAACACAAGGTAATCATATCTCTATAGCTGTAGCCATTAGTCTTAATTTCCCAATGCTTAAACCACTGTCCATTACCAAGCCATTATCTGTATATTTTAACACTACTGCTGTACATAGGTGTGACATTGACATTGTTGTCTATATGTGTGTGCGTGCGTGTGTGTGTGTGTGTGTGTGTGTGTGTGTGTGTGTGTGTGTACAGTAATACATGTACCAAATATTGGCGGTTGTTTGTTTGGGCAGATGCTGTGAAACGTGAGGTCAAAGAGTGAGCCCAGTTTTTCCCCAAGCAAACCAACAAAGGCTTCCATGTCACTGTGATCTACAAGCCGGTCTGAGAAAACCCTGGAACAACAAACAACAAAACATAGACAACAAATATCATCCAGTAGATACACAACAAAAGCACCTGTGTGTTTTGGCTAATGTAAAATAGAAAACTATTCACAGCTGGATAGCTTCAATACTGTAAAGAACAATGGTGCCATCATAATGAAGCTAGAACTGTCACAAACTGTGAGAAGGAAAAAGATTTGGTGAAAATGTGTCTTTGGTTACCTGAAGCACTCATGGATCCACAGTCTAGTGATGTTGTTTTTGGTATCATGGAAGTCTGGGTGAGCTCTTAGCAGACCTTGAAATACCTAGATTGGGTGGAACAGGAAAAAAGTCAAAGTTGTGTCATCTAACATTTCAACATGCAGATTATGTATTTTGACAAAAATCGCATAGCTAAACATGTTAAGTTTAATCTCAGTTAATTTCAAGTATGTTAACATTGTCAGTGTAACTAGTAATCCAGAATTAGCAATGTGAGGCGTTAAGTGGCCCACACTTAAAGATTTTCCAAATCTTAACAGATGTTGAAAATGTAAGAAATGCCGCACAAAACAATATGTGATGATACAATATAACCGTTTGGTTTCATACTGTGTAACAATTTGGCCAAATTAGCACACCACACACACAGATTCCATTCAAGAACAATCTGAAATCTTGCTTGGTCAGACATGACTTTACAATCAACAAATGTTTTTGCTTGCCTGCGTCCAGACCAGGATCCGCCCACCTTAAGTTAACCTTACATGTGAATGGGGTGTAACTAGTTGACAATTCTGTCTGATATGAGGCAAAGGTTTTGCACTACTTGCCATTACCAATAATGAAAACGGGAACTATAATTTGACAGTACGTTTTTAGTTTGCTATCATTCTTTCCCACATGACTGTGTCCTCAGCGTTCACAGTTCAAAACAGGATATCAGAACGTAAATATTGAACATGTTTAATATTTGCGTGCAGCCAGGAGGGCCTCTAAGCAGAACAAGGGATGTAAAAACATTCTTCACGTGCCTCATACAACAGGAAAACCTGGCAAGATAATCTAGAACCATCAAAAAAATCTGAATTTTGACGACCAGTGTCGGTAGGGGGGGCGGAGAATTGGGCCCAAAATCAGCTAGGTTCTCCTGTAGTGTGTGGTCGGCTTAACTGCTACTCTAGTTGTATTTTCTTGAAAGCACTGTATGTATGCATGCATGCGTGTGTGTGTATGTGTGTGTGTGTGTGTGTGTGTGTGTGTGTGTGTGTGTGTGTGTGTGTGTGTGTGTGTGTGTGTGTGTGTGTGTGTGTGTGTGTGTGTGTGTGTGTTTGTGTTGTGGGTACAAGTCTTGATTGGTCTTGATTTACTAATTTCTATGTATTGTTGTGTACCTTGGAGATATCTCTGAGGTTGAAGAGGTAGTGGATCTTGGCTGGAGTGGGAAGAAAACGAGCTGCAACACCATAATACAGTTCTAAGGTGGCCTGAGTCAGGATTTCTCCAATTGGCTTCACCTCCTCCTTAAACTCCTGTAACTTTTGGTCGATCATGGTACTGTAGATCCGCCTGATCTGGGACTCCTGAGCGCAGAACACACAGGTCTGGGCAAGTCTGGTACATCTTGTAAATGATACAGCCATGCCAATAAAACACACATATTTCAAAGTGGTACTGGTCGAGAGGAAGAGAACAGAGTAGGAATTTTCAAAGGGGTTGCGATAATTCAATTTCATGTCGTCCATACATTCAAGATTCAAGGCAACTCAAGTATTTACAGGTGTTTACTTCCTGAATGATAAATGGCTCCAGTGAGTTTCAAAAGCAAATGCATGTTCTCTTGTGGAAACACGAGCAGGATGAAGAGAGGAGTCAAGAGATACACTACAAAAAAGTGCTGGAAAACAAAGACATAGCACGAAGGGTTGAAAGAAGCACAACAACAGAGATGAAAGACTGCAGAATAATTTAAAAAGACTGAAAGAGACAAGAGGTGAGCTGGAGTGGGAGTAAGCAATCAGTTGGCAGAGCAAGGAAGGTATAAAAGCCAAATGAAACAAACAGAGAGGATAGGAGAGGAGAGGAGAGGAGAGGAGAGGAGAGGAGAGGAGAGGAGATGAGAGGAGAGCTAAATAGACAGCAGGACTCACATTGGGGAAGGTCATATTGATGAGATTGAATCGACTCTGTAAACGGCCAGAGATGTGAGTCCTCCCTCCACCAGGGGGCCCCATAGATGCCAGCAGGAACATGTCCTAAAAGTTCAGATACACACACACAAACACAACAGAAAACAACAGAGTTTAATGGCCTCTAAGTAACATACATCTCTGAAATAAACACATTACACATGTTAAGGTCTTGTCCCATTAAGAAGTTATGTTAAGGAGGCCCTACGATGATAATAATCTTAATCTCAGACACACCTAAAAACAGACCTCACCCCTGCCCCCATTAAAATTCCACTTCTCACCTTGACAAACTTTAGGGTCTGTTTCTGGCGATCATACCAGAAGCTATAGTCGATCCAGAGGCGCAGCAGTTCCAGCGGCGGCTGGGAGCCAAAGAGGTCATGGGCTGGCATGTTGAGGTCGTCCAGGAACCACAGCAGACGCTTCCCACCTGCTGGCACAAACACGCCCTTGGTTCTCTTCTCTATGCGGCTCTCTGCGATGGCCTGGATGTTATTAGAGGTGGTCTGGACAGTGATGAGAAAGAGGCAGAGATACAGAGAGTATGAAATGGTTCAGTATGTTTCATTGGGTATATTTCTGTATGTTAAATAACGAAAACCATGTGCCGATAAAATTCCGCAACAAAAGCAGCACTGAAAAAAAACGTGTTAAACCGTTAATTGGGAAAAATGTGTTTGAGTGTGAATGTGTGTAAAATTAGTTTGGCGAGTACAAACAGTTTGTGAGATATTGGTGTAAAAATGTAGTCTTATAAATGCAACAATAAACTGTGCACTGAATTGCATAAATGCAAAACATGCATTTTAGTGACATCCACATATGTGTAGCTTGAGTAAATGCACTTGCTTAGAAATTAATGACATTGGGGAACATAAGGAAAGAAAAAGAAAATCTCTAGTGCAAACCACAAACTGAGAAAATGTGAAAGATGGGGAACAGTCAATCACTCAGCCAAATCACCCAAATGTTTACAAATAAGTTAAAATGGCAGGAAATTACACGGACGTAGAAGAGAGAGAAGGGAAAAATGGAGTGAAGAGAGCTGCCAGATTGGTGGTGGTGATGATGATGATGATGATGATGATGATGGTGAAAGTGTGTGTGTGTGTGTGTGTGTGTGTGTGTTTTGTGAGTGCCTCCATCATCCATGGCTCTCTAACATCCCTTCATCACGTCATCCACACTGCACTTTTACTCTAATTATAGTGAAGCTGAGATGGAGGCTATTCAAAGCCATGATGTGGTGGGATGGAGGCAGATGCAATCACACACATAAATATGCACATCCAACACCTGTAACTCAATCACTTCTATGTGACGAGCGAGGGCGGCTTGTTCAAAGTTATATTTAGGTGACGGATGACGGGTGTGTGCATATGTGTATGAGTTGTGTAGCATCTGTAGATTGTACTCTGTTACAGCATGTGTGTTGCAGTCCAGTGGACAAGCAGGATATTCAAAATATAAACTTGTATTGTGATAGTTATATTCCATCTTTGCCTTAAAGGACACCAAGCAAAGGGATAGGAATGTCTGGCAGAGGAGGACAAACTTGAACTATTCCTACTATAATCTAAAGCTTCATGGAAAGACACGTGGGCAGACACATGCAAATAGACCCAATTAAACAACTAAATCTGAAAGACATGCATTTATCTTTTTTTTTTTAACTAAAACTTAAGTCAGATGCTAACGATATTCTCTAACCCTGCTTAATGTGTTAATCATAAACTGGAACTTAACATCACCCAAAATTACCTTTCATGGCATAAACAGACACACACTGACCAATGCAAAGGCACCAACCTGTGAGGACATGTTGGTAGTGAGGGCAGTCCACTTTTTATCCAAGCCCTGCAGGATGCTCTGGGCCACTGAGGTTTTACCAGTGCTCACTGGCCCAGTGAGCAGCACTGGGTACTGACCCAACACTAGAGCCTTAACCAGGAAGTTGTAGCGAACTGTGTCCACTGTAGGAACCATAATCTTATAGAATGGAGCACTGCAGTAGGGAGGGATATCAAATGTATTATAGGTGTTAGTGGTTAGTTCTTTTTAGTTCAACACAGATTTATCCAGGTAAAACCCATAGAGATATATGCGTACAACAGAGGATGTCAGATACCTGTACATTAGTCCACCTGATTACTTACTTGGCACTGAAACGCCAGCCCTTGGGCAGCTTATCTTCAAAAGAAGCCCAGGCTTTGTTCTTGGTGTCCACATAGTACTCATACACCGTGTCCTGAAAGAGTTCACATTAAACATTCAGAGAATGTTGGTGCTGTTGGAGAGTATTGTCTTGTTATAGTTGTGCCTTAAACATGCTTAAATCAATAAAACCAAGCCTTGCTAATTGGTGCAATCACTGTGGAAAAACAGATTATTGTGTTTTTCTTAGGATACAATTTGGGGAAAAATGGGACTAGCTTTTTAAACCCTCACTATCATTGCAAGTAACATTTTCAATATCAATTGTTGTTGTTGAGATGTTGGCCTTCAGGGCTTTCTGCCAGAAATCTTTGTAAGTCTTGGCAACAAACGCACATGGTTTAGGTTTAAATCAACACATTCTGGAAGAAAGCCCTGAAGGCCATCTTCTCCTATATGCAGATAAATAACTACAAACTTCTCTGTGCTCATCTATGCACAGAATACAAAACATTTTTTTTTTTTACAAACATAATGTATCCACATCAATTCAAACCTGCAGTTAAGCAAACAGATTAGTTTAGAGAGAGAGAGTGCCTGACTTTGTAGGTCATACGGTGTCTAAATAAATATTATGCTCTTCAGAGGACCTTGATGGGGAAGGTGCCCTCCATCTCTCGTAGGAAGTTGTCTATCCTCTTGCGTCCATCCTCGTCAACAGAGGCACAGATGGACCAGATAAGGCTGAAGATGAACCAGAGCTCCACTATCCTTCCCAAGTTTTCTGTGTCTGAAGTATTCACCTGGAGGAAAGGGAGAAATGTCATTGCTTTACACACTGGGGATGCGATTATGAGATTATGTCTGCCTCACAGTTTTGGGATTTGCTTACTAAATGTTTTACCCTTATTTCAGTCACAAGTCTAAGTCAGTTCCACTAAATGTAACTGAGGTTCAACTTATAAGGTGTCATACCCCATTTCTGGATGTAGCCAGGGAGTCATAGAGGCGGCAGAGAGAGGTTACTCCATTAAGCTCAGTGATGGGAATCAGCTCCTTGCAGTTTTTCTTCTTAAAGTTCAGTGCACTCTCTATATATTTCTCAAACAAACACTTCAAATGGGTCACTTCAGCCTGTGGAGAAAGAGATTAATAAATAGAGATGGAATGGAACGGATGCAAGAAAATACAGGAATTCAATGGGTGTCATTCATGACGGATTTCTTGTGTTCCTCTGTTCCTATGTTAGTGTGAGTCATTATGAGTGAATGCATTGTACCTTAGGTCGCTTGTCCAGCCAGGACTGAACAAAAGGCTTCCATCCCAGATCAGAGTAATCATTGTAAACCATCCCACAGCGAGACACTGTAGCTGGAGAGGCCATTGCCAGGTTCTCCACCTCAAACAGCAGAGACACCTACGGAAAAAATTATTTACAAACAGTTGTTCTGTTGTGATTGTTTTACTGTACACGATGTATCTGATACCCGTATTAGATATCGGCTCTGATATTGACTAATTAGCTGGATCGGATATCAGATGAATGAGGCCGACCCAGCATTTCGATCCAGTCATTTCTTTTGTATTAATATCATACACAGCAGGCTAATTAAGCCATTTGTTTGTTGGGTTTCAGGCAGCTGCTATATTTTATATTACATTTTAAAATATCTGTCTGCAGTGCACTTTACATGGAAATGTTATTTATTTACTTTTACTGTTAATGTACACTTTGTTATTTGTTAATAAATAGTATTAAGAACATTTATATCTTTGTTTATTTGTGACCTTTTTTTTTTAGCAAGGCTAAATGTTTATGTCAAGCCTGATGCCTTCACTCAGATGGCAAAGTCTACAGTTCATTCATTCAACAGTAGGAACGGTATCAGGTATCGGGTATCGGCCGATACACTCAGCCCAGGTATCATAATATATGAACATTTTTTTCATTCTGTTTTATGTTTTAAGTTTTTTAATTCTAGTCTGGGACCATATATCAGACAGACAGCCGGATAGATAGATAGACAGACAGGCGGATAGAAAGATAGACTGACGGATAGACAGACAGACAGACAGACAGATAGATAGATAGATAGATAGATAGATAGATAGATATACAGATAGATAGATAGATAGATAGATAGATAGATAGATAGATATACAGATAGATAGATAGATAGATAGATAGATAGATAGATAGATAGATAGATAGATAGATATACAGATAGATAGATAGATAGATAGATAGATAGATAGATAGATAGACAGACAGATAGATAGATAGATAGATATACAGATAGATAGATAGATAGATAGATGGATAGATAGATAGATGGATAGATAGATAGATAGATCGATAGATAGATAGATAGATAGATAGATAGACAGACAGATAGATAGATAGATATACAGATAGATAGATAGATAGATAGATAGATAGATAGATAGATAGATAGATAGATAGATAGATAGATAGATAGATAGATAGATAGATAGATAGATAGATAGATAGATAGATAGATAGATAGATAGATAGATATTGCACATCTATTCTTATTGTCAGTATGTCTAAAAAGACAATTGTGTTTTTCAGCTCACTGGTTAGTAAGGTAATTTCATTTAAAGCCCCTTCCCTATTTTAATCATTTAAAGCACAGAAGCACAGCGCTGATTTGTTGGCTGTCACTTTGTTTCATCTCTAATGTGAGCCAGACTGTCAGCTAAATGGATCAAGCCACTTGGATGACTCGGCTCCATTTCAATTTGAAGCTATTAATCCTGTCTGGTCTTTGTGCTTCTGCCTTGTGGGATGTACAAGACAGAAACTTAAAACCTAGTTTGATTACTTTGGAGATTTTTTAGATGCTGTCTAGAACATAATCATTTTAGTAATAGCATATTCACTGCTTTCCATTTAGAAAGTAGTGCAAGTTAGTTAGTAAGTTCCCAGTTGTTGGTTTTTTAAGTATGTCTATATGTGTATAAGTCCACTGTAAGGCTAAACACAATGCTGCACATGCTTCTGCAAAAAATAATCACTTGTGTTCTCACCTGTTCAGGCATGGAGATTCTCTCTCCATTGATGAGCGTGAGCACCTTGTTGTCATCCATAACAGAGTTCATACTCTCTATCCACAGTGTGTCAACAGGCCCATCAAACACAATCCACTTCTCATCGGGTTTCTCATCTAAAGAATGCAGAGGTAAGGAAGTGGGACAGAAAAAACGAAGGGACGTATAAATATAGTGGCAATGTAACTGTAACTTATCTTTTAGACAGTAGGATAAACTTGTCTATTTGATGCTTACCATGTAACCCTTTTATTTAAATTTGTGATTAAAAAACAGTTAAATATTGATCACAAAAAGCCCAGGAAAGAGTTATCATGTACCACAGAACCCTGCAGCCATGCAACCCCACCTGAAGAAGTGTTTCGACAACATCAAAAGCCTGTGATTTGAAAAGGCAGGGAACATGAAAATGATCAGAAATTAATCCCAGGCTCATACACTCAGTGGCCAGTGCTGCACTACAACTGCAAAAGAGTCATTTAAGGCCATTTAGTTGAGATTAGATTAGTACACATATACATTTACATGAGCAGGGTTTCTTTAACTGAAGTTAATCGCTGAGACCAGATTCTCTCATATACTACTTAATGGGTATAACAGGACACAAATGCAGGCCATAAAGGTGTGTTTGTGTGTGTGTGTGTGTGTGTGTGTGTGTGTGTGTGTGTGTGTGTGTAAATTCCAAGGCAAAGAAACAGATAATATAAAACTATTTTCCCAGTAGCTTTACTACGACAGCGAAAAACCTCGCAAAAAAAGAATGAAACCTGCCATCCATCTGGACTGTTTGCTTGTTAATAATTTAAAAAGAGGGTTACAATGACAGCAAAGAGAGGCCTGAGGGTCTAGTGCCATAATGAAATCCCATATCGGTTGCTGTCATTCAGTAAACCTTAAGGAAGATGGGTCAGAAGGATATTCACAAAATATACAGCTTCTCTGTGATACAGTGATAGAAGAAGTAATAGTCTACATTAGGAAACAAAGACAATCTGTTCTATCTATAATGACGATTTTAAATGTGCTGTTTGAACTGCTTACAAAGTGAAAGGCTGTATTCTTAGCATAGTAACTTGCCAAATAAGATTTTTTTCCACATTACATTTTTCACTGATTAGTATTATGACTTTTAAGGCAAACTGAATTCCTTTTATTTATAAAGAATTGTGCATGGATAATTATTCATAATGTGATAATATAAAATGGGATTTCATGAGCTGGAGTTTAGTAAAAGGGATGGAATCATAAGTCATGAGTGTGTGTTCACTTATACTATATGTGTAATAAACAGCAATGTGTGTTTTAGTGTGAGCACCTGCGCAGGCTGATCTCATGAGAGAAGACAGCACTCCGTCAGTCCACTCGTTGGTGGAGAGGTCGTTTTCTCCATACAGCTCCCCCAGGCTCATTGCTTTGGGATTCAGAGGATACTCCTGTTGTACCACAGGGACCAAGGAATGAGAGAAAGGATGACACACAAATAGTAAGTTATAATGGCAGATCAGATTTGTCAGCTACAAAGTTTAAAATGATGAGAACGCATTAAAAAAACGTAACTTTTCATGGAACATGTGCACCATTGTGTAGATTTTGTGAGATGATTTAGGCGAGAAGTTCACAAAGGCATAAGGACATTTTAGTTACATTTGAACACTTTTACACAGAAACATATCCTTAAGTGAGGGGCTGTTACTTGTCACTGTTGATCGTAGCACAAAGTATTCAGTATATCTTTAGAGTGTGTACTGTCCCTTGGGTCCCAGGAGCATGAGTAGGTTTGTTTCGCAATCACCTAAAACATACGTCTCACAAATGTATTGGTGTTCAGTGTGTACTTCCATGTGCCTGCTCTGCTTGCAGCTCTACCCAGTGCCATCCGAGAAATTGCGGTAAGAGACGAAGGAAATCCATTTTTGACAAGGCTTATCTTAACACTGCAGTTACCTTTCCTTCTCACAAGTAGTTTCTCATGTCCGTGTATGTGTGTGCATCTTTGTGTGAGTACATGTGTTTGCATGAACATGTGGGTGGAATAAATTCAGGAACAGAAGGTACATTACCTCAGTGCAGACAGGCAATAGAGCAGAACAAAGAGATAGATAATGAGAACCAGGGAGAGGTGAGGCTGGCATGAGGAGAGACACCAGAAATAGATATGCAAAGAGTACTGAGAAAAAAGAGAGAGAAAGAGGGCACAAGAGGTTTGAGAAACAAGCAGGGAGAATGCAAAATGAAAAGTAATAAATAAGGGAAGAGAGATAAGTAAGAAGAAAACATGGCTGTGATTCTGGCTGTTCAACAGGAAAAGATAAACTAGTATTTACTATTAGGGTCAGCAGAGACAGTTAACTACTTTTAACTTCTTCTTTGTGTGCGTGAGTGAATAAGGTGAGAACCTGCTCATGCTGCTCCAACTGTACAGCAAGTTGATTTCCTGTTAAAAAGTGAGTGGTCGGCAGTTTAGGTTACGATAATATCTCTGCTCCTCTGAATGACAAATGGAGGGGTGTTTCACCAGATTAATTTGTAAGATTTTAAATGAATTTAAATGATTTCAAATTAACTTTGGATCTTATACTGTTTAAAGCAGTATAAAGTAGAAATAATTACATAATTCCTAAATAAATTCAGTTTGAAGCAGGGATAATTAAATCAGTTTGCTTGTGAATGTCTTCTGGTATCCCTTTTTTGAGAAAAACACATTGGATTCATTTTCATTGTACTCCCAAAGTTCTTTATGTGCTTCCAATTTTCAAAGTTGGTGTCAAGCTGTTTGGGTAGCAAGTCTACCTAAATATGTAGGCCCTCTTCAGCAAACAACCATGTTAAATTGTTTTAATTTAATTTATTGTTTAATAAAGTGTCCCCTAATCCCTCATGGTCTCCCATTATAAAATTGGAACACAAGAACTATTTGTGAATAGTTTAGCATTAAAAGAGCGCATTGGAATAATAACCTAATTTCAGAGGCAAATAATATTCATTTATAATTTCAGTTTGTGTGAATTTAAAAAGGAATGTTCTTGGCTCACTCTAACTGATGCTCAAGAATGTTCTGTTTAATTAATGCAGCAGGAACTTATTAGCCAATAAATAAAAATGTATTCCTATCTATCCACACCCACCTGGACCAGCTGGAAGTCAGGTACTCCTTTGTGGTGCATTGAAGTGAGGACTTTCTGCAGAATCCTCCAGGTAACACTCTTAGCGCTGCCTGTCTTGCCCACCAACATGGAGGAGTGTCGAGAGTTTTTGGTCTCATAAAGTTGGATGACTTTCGTCATGGTAAAGGGAGTCACCTGCAAACCGCTCTGACGAAGCTCCGCCTCGATGGTCTCCTTCAACTGCAATAATATGACAGTGATGGTTATACTCTGATATTGCACAATGGGGGATTTTTATCTTCAAATGTAGCTGTGCTCATACAGCAGTTTAAAAAATCTTTTTAAATTTATTTTTAAATCCAATTTTAAAGATAATCTGTTGTCTGTTGCTGTAATTATAACCGCACAGTACGAAACTACAAACATGTAATACGTAGACTGAAAAAAACACTATCCCATTCATCTATTTAGCTCTGTTCATCTTTTTTTCCAAATGACTGGAATATCAAAAAAGCTATATGCTATATAAAATATATATATATTTATATAAATATAAATGTACAAAAAAGCAGAGATGTGAAATGCAACATCAAAGCTGCATTCATTATTCAGAATGCATTTGGCTGCTTTGCGTGTGATGATTCATATTTGTATTATTAATCCATCTATATATTTGTTTATCAGAAATCTTTAGACAGGAGATGCAGAAAAGGCAGGGGCCTCAATTGCCGGCTCGACTTGGCATGGCTCGGCGCATCAGCATTACTACCTGCTTGAAGTTGTGTTTTCAGTCGTGTGATTTCAGGGCTACGGCTCTATGGTAGCTCTGTGTATGTTGAACACATTTCTTTACCTTGCCATAGTCTATAATGGGTGTGTCCACAGCAGGGAACAAGTCCTGGGTGATCCCATTGAACAGTGGTACATCAGTAGAGGTCAGCTTAGCAATGTTCATGTCCTTCATAGCCATTAGCAGGATCTGAGGACAGAGGTAGATTGAGTCACAATGACATTGCCTATTGAAAAGTTTAGTTTAATTGAAAGGGAAGGATGGTAGTTAGTTAAATTCTAGTTAAATGTAGAGGTGCTTGTACTCCTATGATTTGTTTGTAGTTAGAAAGGACGCCAAAAGAGAGATGGCAGCACAACCTGGGTTCACATTCAAGCTCATGCAGTCGTAGCAACTTTCTGAAATTCCCTCTTCGTGTTTCCACAGACAGTGTCTCCCTGATGATCTGCAGTAACTATAATTTGGGTGAGAAATATCCATTTGATTTGACTAATTCAGACTGCTGAAGCAGAACAAACACTTACACTGGAAGTGCATTAGGAAGGGATCTCCAAAACGTCAGTATGGACAGGAGGAATGATTATAACCAGTGAAACCTGTTTATGGCCACCTGACTGAAATTTAGAATATCTCCTAATTGTAAACAGTTGAGTATTAAATACCAGTAGATTGGTTCATTTTACATTAGAAAGACAATGAGAGAGAGACCTACTTCTTCATCAGGAACATTGGAGCAAGAGCGACGCTTCCTTCCGGCGTAGCGAAGCAAGGAGGTGAGAGCACGCAGGCCAAAATCATAGTGGTCCTGTATAGACAGCTGCTGCACTGCCAGGGAGTACAGCGTGAACACTTTCTTAGCCAGGAGCTATGAGAATAAAGATAGACACAGAGGTGGAGTGACATAGAGAGAGATTAATAATCAGAATAATAATAATGGAAGTTCAAATAATACTGTATATGACCCATTTTAATTGCAGATACCATTTTGTTATAGAGCAGCAAGCTAAAATAATACCTGTACCAAGATCAACAATTCAGCTCATTTTTAAAGCTACCAACGAGCTCCTCCACTCTCTCGCATTGAACGGTATGGAGTACACGCTTCATGGAGGTAGGATGGCAAACTCATAGATAGCAATTTCTAACGTGATGTTGCATGTACCTAGCTTGAGGTGTGTTCCTGTGATATTGAAACCGGGGGGTTGTGTGTGGCGTGTGCATGAACTCTGACTGACAGTCAGCTCAACAAACAACAGGCTCTAGGTGCACGTAGAGGCGTGTTTTTTTTTTTCTAAAAGCTGATGATTTATGTTATAGTGGATAGTTATATGAGCATAGTGTCGCTTTCAGTGAATATGATCATAAAAATGTTACCGACTTTCATCTGTTCCATTTAACTGTTTTCCCAGTACACTAAAAGTGTAACGTCTCCTTGAGTGGTAGTACCTTGCAGTTGTTGAAGCCCTCTCCAAACAGCGTGATCTCAGCGATTAGAGTAGAATCTGGCACCACCATAGAGATAGGTCTGAACATGGACTTGAGGTTGTCTGGAAGCTCAGTGCGACCAGCGTAACCTAAGAAGAAATACAAATTGAGAGAAAAGATTTTGATGTAAACACTGAAGCCGAACGTGCCATTTATGAAGGGTTTTCATGACAGAAAAATTATCAAAACTTTCTGAATGTCTCAAACTACTTCCATAACATAGTTTGCATAAAATACAGTGTATGCATGGGAACATTTGTGCTGATCTACCGGGATTCATGGTGATAAAGATGCCACATGACCAGACCAGACGTATGTGCTGCCCGTCAAAATGGAACTTGGTTTGTCCGGCTGAGAGGGCAGACAGGATAGAGAGGATCTGCTGGGCCACTACCGATAACACCTCGATATTGATTCGGTTGAACTCATCAAAGCACCCCCATGCTCCTGTCTGTTCAGGGTGGACATAATGAAATACATACAAAACACACATTAAAAAGAAAATCCACTCCAGTGAAAAAACACATCGTTGTAGACCAAACGTTTGGCTTTTTTCACCCTCGCTGAATAACAAATTGCTTTGCCATGTTTTTGACGCACAGACTAATAAATGGATTGACCAGTTGATTGATTGGTTGACTGATTGATTGAATAGTATTTTTACACTGCGGTTTTGCTTAAGTCAAATTTCTGGGTCCTTTTTCCACCACTGGTCAACACACACAAATAGACTATAGTTTTACCTCTTTTTATCTAGGTTGACACCATTATCATCATTATGATTTTAACTTCAGTTGTCGTTGTCAGAATCATCATCATCATCCCCATCATCATCATCCTCATCTGCTAGCTTTTTCCTACCTGTGCCAGGCCAGAGTACATGCGTCCCATGGATTTGTAATCCAGTCCTTCAGAGCAGTTGACGACAATGACGTACATGCCTAGAGCTTTGCCCAAGTCCTTTACTGTCTCTGTCTTCCCAGTACCAGCTGGGCCTTTAGGAGAGCCCCCCCGATGGAGATGGAGTGCTGTAGTCAGGGTCATGTAGCACCTGGACAGAGTCAAATGTTTACAGAGAGAATCAATGTAGAACGCAATATTCATTATAAGCAAATATGATCAGGATATTTTTGGTATCAAAGCACCATTAAACAAATTAAATAAACATATACTGAAACTTTGAATGAATGACTGTATGACTTGGATGTAACAACAGGGTCCAAAATGGTAATACAGTATGTTGTAAGCCTTTAAAGCTGTACTTTAATCCATCCATTGTGAACCAATATATCCTACAATCTTCCCACTGCAACAACAATTAACATAATAATTATTTTATCTGTCCATGCCAAGGTGTAATCTAGTGAATATGCTATAGCAACAATGCTATTGGCAGATTCCGTCTGCTCTTATCTAATTCAATCAATTTTTTATTTTTTATTACAAAGATACTGATCACAGTGCAAATCTGCCCTCAGTCCCCAGAATGGGGGGGGGGGGGGGTCACTTAGTTGTCTGATACTCAATATGAATACCATTAAAAATATAAATACTTTGATTAATTACTTATGAATGAATTAACTGACATGTAACAGGTTGACTGATGCACTGTGTTGATGCATTTGTTGGTTGGTGCACTAATTGACTGACTGAATGATTGATAGCTACCTGTCAGTGAGTGGGGTGATGACGAGCCGTCCAGAGTTGCCCAGGTACTCATAGCCATACTTGAAACGTGTGTTGGTCTGTCTGATTATGCAATCATCCAAATCCTATTGGGAGGACAAACAAGCCAGAAAATGGACATGTTTAGTGGATGTTGTCTGTGTCTCCTTCCAATTCAGCTGAGCTCAGCAAAGCTGGTCTTGTGCTGCCATTAGACAGGTCAGCAATCTGACCGCTCATCGAACATCCTTTCAAAAATGTTGTTGAAATGATGGCTTTACTGTTACTTGTATCTCTCAGAGTATACCTTATCCCAGTACAGTCGCAGCTGGCAGAGCCACTCAAAAGCATTGACATCATTGCAGCCTGCCTTGGCCAGCTTGTCAATGACATCCCGAGCATGAACTTCCACTGTGACCAGCGCTACAATCTTCAAACGTAGAACTTTGGACAGGTTGCCACGGATGAGATCTGAATATGATTGAAGCATGGAGACCTGAGAAACAAAGACGCCTTTTAAATCTCAACATCATTACGCTGGTTATACACAATGCTGAAAATGCTTAACTCAAGACGCAGATGACAAAACACATTTTACATGCTTAGAATCATCATACCCGGTATGGAAACATACTAGCAAGTAAACAAATCATCACAGCGAGTTCACAAACTTTACTTAAGCAACAAAAAGTAAATCCAACCTGTTTCTTCTTCATGGACTTAAGGGATGACTTATCCCCTCTGTCCTTGCTGGTAATGAGAGATTTAGTGACATCAGTGGTCCACTGGATCTGACTGGCGGTGATCAGCAACTAAAACAGGAAGAATTGGGATTTGTAAAATGAGCAAACATAATTGCAATTACGCACTGATTTTCAAATTTGAAATTTATATATCATTTGTTTTGGAGAGACATTTGTGTTTGGTAATATTATTTCTGGATATTTTCATGCTTTGTCTTTTCTTTCTTCTTTCTCTCTTCAATTACATGTTTGAGATAAACTAAACTGAAACTGAAATGTATTATTAAATAATTGCTATGTTTTCAGTGTCTGCGCGTCCTGCAGCTCATTGCCGCTACTGTCAAAGTCACAGCCACAGGAGGAGGGGGAGGTGCCACAGAGCAACCGTGACAGCATGTATGTGGATCTAGGGCAGGTGAGATTTGGGCACAAAAATACAAAGAACAGCTCTTGGTTCCCCCCGTTCACACCAAAGGCTGTTCAAAAGAACCGCTGCGTTCGTACGCGTCACATCACTATTTTGTATCCATCTTATTTTTTCTGCATCAGTGACCCAAGAATGTCGGATGGGTGAAGATGTGAAAGCACGATGGGCAGTTTAATGGGGAAAGGACAAAGACAGATGTACCTGTCCTGGCATCTCTCTGACCCATTTGTCTCTTTGCTTTGTCATCTTCTTCAGAGCTTCAAGACAGCTGCACAGACCTTCCTTTAGTGTATTACGCATGGTCTTCTCAACGTCACACAGCCAAAGCTACAAATACACAAAACAAAAATGGTGCTCACATTCGCCCCCATAACTCTTTGTATATTGATTATGAACACAAATAATAATCAAAATCATCAAGCTGTACCTCCACAGGTCTGTCCAGATTTATTACATACATGAATGGAATAAACTCCCCATCAGCAGAGAACATCCCGGTGGCTTCTAGTTTACTGATCTATGGACGACACACATACACATTAGCATCTCTGTCTGTGTATTCTGTATGATATTAAAACAGTGTTTTGTGGTCCATGTTTTGAGGCCACTTCATCCTGGAAACTTGACTTACAATCAAGTAAAATGATGTGGTCCAATACATTGACCCTAATCATTGCAGCCTCCAGGTGCTTTTAAAAATAAACACTAGCAAGATTCTAGATTCTAATCAGGCTTGATGTACCACTGGAGAGCACACTTTATTGTGCACGCAGACACACACACACACGCACACACGCACACACACACACACACACACACACACACACACACAAACACACCTTTATGGCCTTTATGATAGTTCCTGCATTTGTGTCCTGTTATACCCATTAAGTAGTATATGAGAGAATCTGGTCTCAGCGACTAACTTCAGTTAAAGAAACCCTGCTCATGTAAATGTATAAGTGTACTAATCTAATCTCAACTAAATGGCCTTAAATGACTCTTTCGCAGTCATAGTGCAGCACTGGCCACTGAGTGTATGAGCCTGGGATTCATTTTATGATCATTTGCATGTTCCCTGCCTTTTCAAAGCGCAGGCGATTGATGTTGTCAAAACACTTCTTCAGGTGGGGTTGCATGGCTGCAGGGTTCTGTGACTGCCCAAGGATCTCCAACACATCATCATTTGACAGGAAGTAAAATCTTGGGAAGATCTGCCTCTTGGTCTCCAGGTACATGTCCAGGGCCTTCTGGATCTCCTCCAGCTTGGCACTCACTCCAGACAGCTTCTCAGGCAAGCCTGAAAGACCAAGAAGAGAGGCTGTTTGAGGACTTTACTCAATTTTTAATATATCTTTTATATGTTTTATTAATGACAAAGTCTCTTCATCATCACAGGCTTGTTTCTTAACACACTCTAATCCTACCCAACTATTTTTTTTAATATGTTTTGTAACCCAACACAAGTTAAAGGACAACATGTACTGATTTCATACCCACATGTCCTTTAAGTAAATATGAATTATCTTGTTCTACCTGGATGGTGTGTTCCCTGCGAGGCGTTGTTATCCTTGTGGAGTCGGCCCATGATGGTCTTCCAAATAGAACTAATGTCTTCAAAGTCTTTGCACTCTCCAGGCAGCTGCTCCCTGATGTCCTTTCCTTGGAAAATGTTCTGGAGGGATGAAGAAATGAAAAATGGAGGGTGACAGAGAAAGATGGCAGTGGGGTAGTGAAAAGAGGTTAATTGTGGTGAGCACACCAAAACCAGAGAGCAGTGACAGAGATAATTCAGTAGAACAGCACTCAAACTGAATGATACTTCCTCCCACCCCCAAAAACAAGTATATTAGGTTAATGCTCATTGACTAAGCAAAAAATACTGGAGTTGGATCCAACTCCTAAGAAGTAACAATAAAGGAATCTTCTTCTTCTCTGAGCACTGCTATAAAGAGGAAGACCTACATTTAGTACTGTGCCTAAACACATTCTGCACTGTATATTGTGCCAACAATTGAAGATCACATCTACTGAAGTACACTCAAACTCTCCATTAACAAATGACCACTACAGATAATAAATGTGTACTTCCATTAAATTTGTAAAAATAACAGTAATGAAATGTCAGCCATAAAGCAATGAATACCCATGTATAGTAATGAATTCTATCAGATAGTAGAGTATGTGAGTGTTTCCCATACCTCCAGATAAATCCACTGACGTTGCACAGTGAGGATCATCTCGATGACTTCCAGCACCTGTGAGAGCCGCCGCTCCCAGCGGTCCACCTCCTGCTCAAAGGCTTTGACAAACCGAGAAGCCTTCATTGTGGACAAAACAACCATGTTGTCGTCCAGGGCCTGGAAAATCTCCTCTGTAGACCTGGAGGGACAGGGACGGAGAAGGAAACTGCTGATGACTGCTTAATATAATGGATCCCAATGGTGGTATAGTATACAGTAATCAGTTTATTAGGTTATCCAATGCATTTGCATAAATTATTTAATACATTATTATTATCATTATTATTATTATTATTATTATTATGTTCAGTTTTTTAAAACTGTCTCTGCAGAACATTGAGAGGTATTTCTAATATTTACTCCCCCTTGTGCCAACGTAAATCCTGCATACAGACTTAAAGGAGGCCCCTGTTAATATCCATGATCATAATTTGATGTTATATGACCAACTCAAATAATGAATCAAATAATAATAAAAAAGTTACAGAGAGAATTTGATCTGGGGAAATGACAATGTCGTTTCGTAGCAAAAGTAGTAAAGAAGCTGGACAAGATGATTTGTTGGGTGTTCTTCTTTATCAGCTTTGTCCGTGTCATCTACTTTAGTTGAAAACTTGGCCAGCAATGCCACATGTTTCTCTTCGTTATTTTTACTGTGGGCCAGTGCCCCCCCTCTGTCGAATCAGTGGAAATGACTTGGGCTGTTAATTAGACTTGGGACTAGATTAGGGCCTGAGGTCTGACTCTATTCCTTTTTAAATGCAGCAGATGGCCTGAGCATTCCTGCTTTCACCAGCCAGACTGTCACTTGCTTAACTCTGTTTTTTTGACTCATTCCTGAGTCAAAAAAACTGACACCAAACAAACAAACTTGCTCCCTTTTTCTGACATGTCGGACAAGGCTGTTAACAGACAGATCATTCTCACATCACATATGCTCTCTACTATACAGTCGTGCTATAGAGGCATTTCATTTCGACGATACACAAACGGAGCTCGACTGAGACATCACTGGATGGCAGTCTTGAACTGTATGATGAGCAGAGCTGTGGGATCTAGTAATGCACGTAAATGAGACACAAATCTTTGATCATAAGTTGGAGTGAGTTTAAGTCTGGGTCACAGTAACAACTTCTTGAACCTTCCACCCAACACTGCCTTCCATTCTTGCTTCCTCACCTCAGCCGAAAGTGGCCTTGATTTTTGTAAGGTTCAATGTCCAAGGATGTTTCCTCCCATGTCTTAGTAATGTTCTCCAGACCCTTAAATAACAAACAAAAGGATCAATGTTACCAGACAGAACACACCACTGACGTGGTGGAAAATACGGGGGAATTGTTGGGTTTATGTAAATCGTAAATAAGTCATAGAGTGCGGTCTATACCTACTCTGTAAAGTGTCCTGAGATAACTTTTGTTATGATTTGGCACTATAAATGAAATTGAATTGAATTGAACTGAACATTTCCATAATGACATATTTTCATGATTATATTATGTATGACAGGAACCCGTAGATCTTAGTTCTACTGGAAACATTTCTGATAATTCAGAGAATCTGCACAACTAGGTGCTGCTTTAGTAAATAATAAGTTGATTATATGCAGATAGCGAGTACAAATGTGACAGAAAGTCACAAGGCAAATATGCAATATGCTTCTATGTGCATAAATCTGGCCCTTAAACTGCACTGATGAAACCTCTGTGAGTACTGACATGTGTGGTACGGTAATGGAGAGGGGCAAGGGGCAAGACTGATGTCGACAAAGGCTGAGAACCAAGCACCAGGCTAGCTACCCAAGAAGAGCAGGCCTGGAAAGGAGCCAGTTAACTTGGCTCACCAAAGTTTTTGGGCAAGACTGATTAGAATGAATGGTAGCAGGAGAATCATCAAAACTGCATCAGTCTAGACTGGAGGAAGAGACTTCACCTGTTCTATGGAGAGTTCCTTGCTAGCAGCTCCAGAGATCTCACAGATGTTGTCAGTATACATGTCAAAGCCCAGAGATATGATCTTTTCAAGAGTGAATTCACTGCTCGTTTGGTCAAACGAACACTGCAGCTGTTCCCAGATCTGCTTCCAGTGCCTGAAAGAAAGAGGATGATAAAGGTGTAGTTGGAAGACTAGAACCTTCCAGATGACTGTAACCTGATCAAGATAATTGTATTCATGGAACCCAAAATCACAAATCACATACTTGCTTTAGAGGACTGTACAATTTGTAAAACATATTACGCCCTCTTTTTTTAAGACCAGTATTTATTAACAAACAGAGGGGATACCACAATAAAAAACATATGCTTACTACATGCCGATATGTCTACATTTAGAATCTGGCAGTACTGTATACGCTGATTAAGTTAAACTTTCACAAAGCTACACCTTGATATTATTTTTTTATATTCATTAGACACTACTAACGTCACACATTGTTTGTACAGGTCTGGGAGCATCCAGGAATGCACAACTGACCTTCTTACTACTGAGTGAAGGACATAAAGATCACTGGCATCAGTGATGTACTAAAGCAATGTCTAGTGTGTTAAAAGTTTATAAAACTAGGCCATCTGTGAACCACTTCAGCATGAGTAGAGAGAAACCATATATTGGCATGACAGGTGTATCACTCTGCTCTGAGCTCTGTACCGGAGCATCATTAGCCACTGACTGACATTACTGACAGCTGGCATGGAGAGGAGAGGGATGGAGGGTGGAATAGAGAGGGAGGAGACAGCAGAATCTGTGCCAACTTTCCCCCCCTGGTTGTTGTCTTCCTTTTCACTCACAGCAACAGTGCTCTCTTAACAGCAAGTGGGCTGAACACAGGATGTATTTTGCTTCTGTCTTTTTTTTAATCCTAGTGTTTTTAACCCTGTTTTCTGGTGCAGTGCACCAGGGCAACATGGGATGCATACACAGCCCTTGAAGAAAGGGTTTATCCCAAAGAAAAAAATCTGTCCATTTCACTCAAAGCAAAACCAACCTGGATTTTTTAAAATTGTTGTGTGCTTTATAAATACATTTGGATCGGATTCGGTGACAAATTAACAGCATATCATTAAGCAAATTAAGCATGCATATCATTCATTCCCTCTGGTATTAGTCTTCTAAAAAGGGACTTTAAAGCACTAATTATTATTTAACTAATGGAGAAGTATTATTTAGTTGTGCTCCTGCCATCTTAAGCATAGGGTAAGGAAATTATTACAAGAGCAATTCCAAGATATACTAAAGTGACAAGTGTTATATGATGAAGAAATACATGTAGACACTTGGTTTCAATTAATACCTGTCTCTCATGGCTGGGTTCCTCAGATCAGCAATGAGAGGGATGATCCTCTTGAACTGGTCAATCTTGTTCTTGGAGAAATTTACTATGTCCCACTCCTTATCCTGCAATCAAACACAGATCAGGTCCTCACTACTGTGTAATGCTTTATTCTTGGGAAGCTGTGCATTTTGTGATATTAGCACCAAATTTCTTACATCCTTAAGGGAGGCTATGAAATGATTTAGCTGTCACTGTAAAAATGCAATACCTAATGATGTCTCCTAAGAGCTGATGTTGAATCCATTATGAACACAAAGTGATTATCTTTCCTTTCTGCAGAGACCACGATCAAAGTACAGTTTCTAGATTGTACAGTACTGATCAAATGTATTCTCTGGGCATTTATGTACAACTTACGTATATGCCTGAAACAAACACTGACACAGGTGATATATACTAAACTGGGACTGTCACACTGTAGCAGGACACCACAATCTGCAGCTATCAAATTAACCTTGTGTGGCAGAACTGACCTTTAGTTCTCTCTGGAGTTTGTGGAGTTTTTTGAACATTTCCTGTGCTGTGTTCTCCATGCTCTCCGTCAGCAGCGTGGCAAACTGACCAACCTTCCAGATGTTCCAGTTGGCATTCCACTCCTGTGTGATCTCCCAGACCTGCTGCAGGTGGTCTATGTCCTGTACAAAACATACAGACACAAAACTAACATACGAAAAAACAGAAGCTCAACAAATTCACGCTTGTTGCATATCAACCCCCTTCTATTATCTCTTATCAACTCCCTAATACCATATACTATCAAATATTTGTAAAACTGCCCAAAAAAGTCTTTAAACTGCTTACGTCATTCCCACATGTTGAGGCAGTTTATCACAACCACAACTGCTCATTATGTTAAGAGTCTGTATAAGCTTAAGGCAGATCAACACTATATTAGGACTATAAGCCAAGTGCTTTGTCAGACCTTCTCCAGTATCCGGATGCTTTTGGAGGGGGGAAGTTCTATTTTGAAGAAGGCCAGCCCATGAAGGATGGTGCTCTCTTCCTGTTTTAGATCCTCCAGTTGGCTGCGATGCACTGCTACTTGGTTTAAGGCCATCTCAGGGCTTAGTGCACTGTCAAATGGACCTGGATATGCACATGCAAAAAGTTGGGACTTACAAAACACATGAAAAAGCATTCAAATAGACAGAAACACACACATGTCCACACACAAACACAAAGATTTGGCTACACAAGTTAACATTCTGGGTGGGGGGAACAAAAGCTCTGACTTGTTTGTCTTTCTTTAAAACAATCACAATCGTCTTGGGTGGCGCTAAGCCCAGGATGCAGCGACAGTGCCCTTGTAAAATAGATAGCAGAGATAGCAGAAGGGGAGGAGAATGCCTGGCATGACCTGACATCAGGCTTTATCCCAGCACTGTACATCCGGTAAGCCAGACTACCCAAACCATGTATGGCTGACTGACAGCTCTGTTATATGATTCCCCCAACACACTCAGGTTCGTACAAGCCTTGAGAAACTTAACCATTAAAAATGTAATCATACAGTAGATATCATATCTTAAATTTACAGGATTACAGATTTTTTACCAAGTACCCTTGATTGTCAGGTGGTCAATTCACTGAATTAGAAAAAAAAATTGATTCCAATGAATAACACAATATAGAATAAATTGCTATTTTAACAGTACATGTAAAATTACATACATTGTTGGTTTATTTCATATCAGCACCCTTACTTTATAGCACACTAATGAGGGGACGGAAAAAAAAATAGAAGCACCCAAAAACAGAAGGGAAGAGACAGGAACCAAAAACAGTGAGAAAGGCACAGCAGAGGAGTGATGCGTTTCAGTCATGATGCGTCTTTCAGTCAGCGACATCCCTTTTTCTGCGAGTCACAAATAATCAGGGGCAGGAAAAATAGATAAGATACAGACTGTTGTAAAAAGGCTTCCTCAAGATCAGCAATGGCTCATGGACAGATGGAAACAGAAGGAAGGAAACAGAGAGAGCAAACGTAAGTGTGTGAAAGAGAGAGCGTCTTTGACCTGTGCTGTTGAACTCCTGCAAAGTGCTCTGGATCTTCTTCTTGAACTCTTCAGAGGAGAGGACGAGGCTGTTTTTAAACTTCTCCTTGTGCTTTTGCAGCATGATGTCACTGTCAATCAACACCTGCTGGAACCACACCCACTCCCCATCTAGCACCTCACGCATGTCCTGCACCTGTAGGTACACCAAGTTGAGATTGGAATCAAGATGAGAAGGCATGTTTTTTTCTGAGTATACATTTACGGTATGTGTAAATACAGATACAGCGCCCATCACTACCAAAGAAGACAGAGTTATGATGATGCCTGTATTCTGCTGAAATGTGTGTGTGGACAAAAATTCTACCGATTTCATTATTTACTTCAGGGAGGATGAACAATAAACATGAGATGCATTAATTGTTCTAAACCATAGACTGTATATAAAGATGGATGATGTGTCTCAATTTCCTCCCACTGTACAAAAGTGAAGCCAAAATATCCCAGATAAAGGCGCCTTCATGTTGTTATTTTGCCACCAGAGTCTAGCAGTAGTGATCAGGTGGTATCAAAGTCAATACATCCTCCTGACCAGCCATCGCAATCACAGTTGTTAATCATGACATTCGCCCTGTTTTTAACTTATTAAAACCAAAACACCCTAAGAGACATTACAGGGGTACAAACAACAATAATTTTCAATATTCTATACAGTTTATACACATACACAGTCAAAGTACGTGTGTTTGAATGTATACAGCCCGGTATCAGGTTTGCTTACAGCCAGTTCCACAGGGACTTCATATTTGTCCAGGATAGCAAACTGTTCATGGATGAGAGGAATCTGAGCTTCTGTCTTGGCCAAATCTCCTTGGAGGGACTCCAAGAGCTTCAGGCTCTCAGCAAGATCTGCCAGTGTTTGAGGGGTTTGTTTCAGCCTAAACACACATGCACATGCACACACACACCACAGAGTCACACAACATTTAGTACACTACATATTTTAAATGTTTACATGATCTAAATCTGCTCATTCACCCAGGATAGGTTAAATCAATAAAGTACTTTTGGGTTGTCCCCCATGGCTTAGGGGGTTAAGATGCCTAATACCAGGATCTTTGTAGATCTCTCTCCCTCTTTACTTGTCATCTCAACTCTCTGTGATTAAAACATAAAATGCTCCCCATAATAAAGTACATTTTACGTGACTCCCCACCTGTTGGCATTGTCTTGCAGGGAGGCATGAAGTTCTTTTAGGCGGTTGCTAGCCATGCGGCTTAGCAGCTGGGTGAACTTGGTTTGCCACTCACTGCACAGCTGTGCCAAGGAGGACTTGAGTGGTGAACAGTCCAGCATGACGAACCGGATGTTCAATACCGTCTCTTCCTGTTGAACACTGTTGTTCTTTTCTGTGTACCTGGGGGTGAACCAGAGATTGGACATGAAACAGAAATGCAGAAGAGGGAGATTTATGACCTAAAGCGTCATAGATACTTCCTAAACAGGTCCGTTAAAGTTGTACTCCGTAAGAATTGAGATATGTTTTTTCTAGCGGCCTCTTTGGCGCTAAGATGTAACTGCAGGCAAGCCTGTTCTTTCAGCATAACCATTAATGACGATCTGGGCCAGCAGACCAACCTCTGTCAGCAGCGTCACAAACATGGCGGCATATTAACATCTTGCCCGGGAATGTCGACAGAGACCTACATATGAATACTTGGCAGAAAGTCATATGAAGTAAGTCATATGATCAATCACCATTGTTTTAACTCACTCTTTAGTAGATAGTAACTTAAAAGACAATTAACTAGATGAAAATCTTAAGGAGCACAACTTTGAAGAATGAAGTTTTGAATTGAGTGCCTGTGTATATCTGCATCAAAAGTAGTGACTGGCGGGTTTAGTCTCTGGTAGCGTTGTATAAAGGAGTCCTGGTTGTTCTCCCAGATATCCCTGTATTTGTCCCAGGTCTTTAGATAAGCATGCAGGTGGCTGGCATTGGCTGTCATCCCTGTGGCCACTGCAGCCTGAATCTTCCTTATCTCCTCGTCTTGTTCTGAAGGATCAAAGAGGACGAAGGTGACCACGGGGGCAAGAGTAGAAGCACACACAGACAGATGTGGTCACATATCGGCTTCTTAGTAATCTGCAATCCTCTAATTTCCAAGGATGCTATATATACTGTACATCAGGTCTACATTCAGCACCAAGAAAAAACTGATTGGATGTGCAAAATCTTTCTTGGGAAATGTCGATTATCTGAGGAAAAATCTTTTTTCCAACCTAAGTTGATGTGTATGGGATTCCCCTGGGACCGTTTGCAGGAGAGAACGTCAGGCAGTCGTTTGAATTCTGAGATGGTGTTGATGAGCTGAGGCATAATGTTCACAATCTGAGCAAGCTTTCCAAGCTTCGGGGAAAACTCCACCTGTCAAAACAGAACCACGCATGTGTCCACACACACACAATCAAACACAAAAACAAACACACGCACTCACACTAACAACTGCTGTCAAGCTAATTTAGTGTGTATGGTTTTATTTAAGCAAGCGTGCATCAAAACAAACCTTAACCATGCAACAGAGCCATACAGCAAGTGCACAGCAAACAGAATATAGCGTGGCGTGTGTGTTTGTGTGTGTGTCTGTGTGTTTGTTTGTGTGTGTGTGTGTGTGTGTGTGTGTGTGTGTGTGTGTGTGTGTGTGTGTGTGTGTGTGTGTGTGTGTGTGTGTGTGTGTGTGTATTCTATGCCAGTGGTTTTCAAAGTGGGGGGTGCTAGGGGGGCCTCAGAAAATTGGAGGGACGATAAGAAAAAAAGGACAGACATCATTATTATAAAATGTAATCAGATTTTTAAAAATCAGAATTATAAAATATAATTCATAATAATAGAACATATCAAAATGTTATTTGCTATGCTCATTTTTCTTATTGCCTGCCAGTCAAAACATCATGATGCCATGATGTCATGTATAGACCTGAGCTGCTTTGCTCCTCAAGCTAGCAAGCTAGCAAGAAATTGGACAGGTTTTTGACAGGAAAAAGGCCAAAGGAACAGACCAACAGCCCTTCTGTGGAGGACACTGCTGCAAAAAAACCTAGGAACTCCTGGCCAACTAAAATCAGAAGGTATGAGGCAGTATACATTAAGTATGGCTTTACAACAATTACAGAAAAAAAGTAATATGTGTAATATGTGAACAATTCTGAGTCTTATGGTTTTGGAATAATCATGCTGTGATTTGAAATTTTACTGTCTTTAACTGTTTTATGTTGTATTTAAACTTTATTTAATGGGCTTCTTCTGTCTTGGCCAGGATACTCTTTAAAAGATATGTTTAAATCTCAATGAGGCTTTTCCTGGTCAAATAAATAAATAAAAAAGAGTATGTGTGCGTGTTGTTGTCTGCATCTGAATCTCAGTTAGACCCAGATGCAGGAGGAGCAAATTAAAATCTATTTCATTTTTTTCCTGCATGAGTTAGCATACATCAGATCATCACATCCCAATAAGACATGTCCCAACTGGATTAAGAGGAGTACATGGTACCTTTGGTGTGGTTTGGGGAGTCGCCTGGCGCAGTTCTACCAGGACTTTGAACAGGGGATTGGGTGTTGTTTTGCCGTCTCCATTGATGGCTCTGGATAGCTTCTTCAAGGAGTGCTTGATGTTGCTCCTAAGAGCCTCCTCTACCATGTGGTCCACCTTCTCAGTGTAGGTCACCCAGTGCTCCTGGACCTTAAACACCATGGTACAAATTTACAAACATGGCATAGCAGTGTAAATTTGGGCCGTCATTAAAAATGTTCTCTATAACAAAAGATAGAGATTGCCTAATGAATACAGCTGCAGGTTACAGTGTTTCCTGTCATGTTTTTGTAAGCAGTAGGTCCTTTAGTGTTTTATTCTAGGCATTTTCTATTCAATCTAATTTATTTTAACAATTATTTTTTTTTTAGTACTTTAACCACTAGTTAATATTGGTCAGTACTATTTTATCCAGTTTTTACCAATTTTTGTAATTTTGAATTTCAGCTGAAGTACAGACCACCTAACAGTTGCAAGTGAAAAATCTTGCTTCTCTATCCTTTAAGCTTCCGCCTTAACTTGGCATTCTTACAATATAGCAAATAAAGAAGGCAAAAATGAATAATATTATAAAATTGCAAGGACATTTCTGATCCGATACCACAAATACTGGATGAGAAACAAAGCACAGACCTCAGGTCCATCATTAGAGAAGGTGTTGTGGATGCGGTTCATAATATCAGCAATTTTCTGGTGTGCTGAGAGCAGTATTTGGAGCTGGCTCTGCTGGTGAATCTTCTGGTCATCCTCAAACTCCAGGTTCCTAAGAATTGCATAAGGAGAAACATCCAAGATGCCACCAAAAATGAATCCAAGGTGAATCACTTGGAACCAAGGCATAATTAAAATGAATCTCATCACTTCATGTCAAGAAGTGGAGAGGCTTCCTCATTGAGTTATCAGCCTTGTGCTAACGCTGGCCTGTTAAAATACCTGTTGGTTTTCTAAACAATTATCCCTACATCTGAATGGAGACTGAGAGATTTCAAAGAATGACAACATAGACATAAGCTCCATGCCTCCACTGGGTACAATAATAAATTAATAAGAAAAATACAATGAAAAAAAATCTCACTCCCTTTTTATTGTACTAAATAAATACGCATTTCAAAGACCTACAATATTAAAGTATGATAAATAATATCTGCACACTACACACATTCTTTATTTTGTGTATTTGTGTGCAGGATGTTAATTAAAAATTGGAAAATGTATTATATGTTGTGTGCCATGGACTTCTTGTCATGGCATTGAAAGAAGTATTGAGATTTAGGTTTTATTATTAGCATTGTATTGAAGATTAAAATTCTGGTATTGTGAAAACCTTAATATACTGTATTAGGCAACCCATGCAACAAGTATGTAATCACATCTGTTGTTACCTGTACACAGTCTTTCCATCCAGTCTAACCAGCAATGTTTCACTGATTTGGCGACAGAGGTTGGAGATGGATAGATTGGACACTTTGTACCCATCAACTACCAGCTGGATCTGGAGTGTAATGAAGAGGAAAGAAGGAGAGAGGAGCTGCTTAATGACTACAGTCCAATGTGATTTGATGAACCAAAAATAGGATCTGTTTTCTGTCTTTTGTCTTGTTCTCTGGAACATACTGCCTGATGAACTAAGATCTGTCAAAACTGTGTCCATGTTCAAAAGTAAACTGAAAACAACTTTTTTCTTTTTTTCAATTTCTCTCAGCCAATCGGGGGGTTTAATCCACACAATAATCCAAACCCTTTATCTCAAAAGACAGTCAATACAGTAACAAAAGAACTGTAAAAATGCCCATATCAGTAAGTGGTGAACTTTGTGTTAAACCTTGTCAACATGCAGGAGACAGTCACGGATGAAGATGTTTGATGTTCCTTTAGAAATCCACTGGAGCTTGGTTAGCCCCGGCTGAATCTTCTTATCAATGAAATTAATGCGCTCCCGAAACAGACCCAACTCGTCAGAAGACAGCATTCCAATGACCCTGATACACACACACACACACACACACACACACACACACACACACACACACACAAAGGTGAGAAGGGGTTATTAAGTAAGTGTGTTTGTTTACTAGGTGAGTACTATTGGAGTGGGGAAATGATCGAACAGGAAGAACACAGTTGAGAGTTTGTGAGAGTTTTGCAATGTGTGTGATGATGTCTGTTTTGATTTTAAATACACGGCAAAGTCTTGCCAGCTAGGAAGCAACAATATTAATGCTTAAAGAAAAACTTTGGCAAACTTGACTTCATGTTGAAACACAAATCGGGATTTGGGATGTTCCAAAAAAATATTTCTAATGATTATCATATAACCATACATCAGGCCCCTGATATCGGAAATGATTGTTCCCTATGATTTTGTGTGTGTGTGTGTGTGTGTGTGTGTGTGTGTGTGTGTGTGTGTGTGTGTGTGTGTGTGTGTGTGTCAGACCGATTGTAGTTCCTGATCAGCAGCAGGACTCTCTCCCTCAGGCCTCTGAAATCCTCCCTGTCCTGGTAAATATCAGACACACACTGGGGGATCTCAAACTTCATTCGATCCCAGTACTGGACCTCAGAGAACAGGTTCAACAGGTTGCTAGGCAAGAAAACACATAAGAAATCCTAAATAAATAATGAGCTCATGTATGCGTCTTGTGTCATGTATGTGTACACTTTGCATTTGTGTCAGATTAGTTTCTACATAAATATATTGTGTAAGAGCATAGCCCTTCATCCAACTGATAGTGAGAGTGTATTTTTACCTCCATTTATACCTCCGTGTGGGCATGGATGTAAAGTGAACATATAAAGAATTGGTTCATGTGAATATATTGTGTCTTGTAAGGTCTGTTTGTGTCACCCACTTGTCAAAGTTGTTATCTAGCTTGGCTGTCTTGTCCTTGCAGCGCACCATGAGTGGCTGCTCCAGTCTCACTCTCCAGTACTGTCCGTCCAGGTTCTGACTCCACTGGCTGAAGTTCTTCCTCACCATCTCATCCAAAACCTGAAGCAGCTGGGCATAGGTGGAAACTACCTGCTCGCGACTGTATGACTCAGGCATGAAGTGGGCCTTCTGAAGCACCTGAAGGGGAAGGATAGGGAACAAATGATGAAGTAGTCAAGGAAGGCGTTTCAGAAGGAGGGTTCAGTTAAAACAATTCTTACCGTTCCTGCGTGTCTCACCCTTTTCCGCCTGCCTGACCTCTGACGCTTCCCTGACACATGCGCTGAGAGAAATGCTGGGTTCGAGTGCAATTGTAAGTCTGAAATTTCGGACTTCCAACTAGGCAAAGCTTGCTGGAATGCCTGTCAAAGTGGAAGGTCGATCTCCTGTGAATTCACTAGTAGAGGGTTCCACCTTGACAGGCATTCCAGTGCGCTTTGCTTAGTTGGAGGTCTGAAAATTCAGACTAGAAGGCAGTATCATCAGCGCAAGTGAAACAGAGTAACGGATCATAGGCAGGAAGCTCGGCAAAGAATTGTATTCGGGCCGAATAAAATGATTGGTTAGACTTTTATCAAAAATATAGGAGAATTGAATATTGATGAGCATTTTAGGAGCATATTAGGCCAGAAAGAATTGCTTTAAGACTGTTTACAAATACATAAAATTCAATCAGCACCGTACCAGAGTTCTTACTACTCTTCTTTACTTTGCACATTGCTTATGTGATGGCATGAAGTAACCTGTTGACCAGTTACTGTGTAGTCTAATGGACTCACCTCCATAGGTCCCTCTATGCGATGTCTGAGGGCCTTCGCCCAGTGGGCCTGGCCTGCTATCCGGGGCATATGGTCAGGAGAAGACCCTCTCCTCTGGTTCAGCTCATTGTTGACCATTTTGAGCTCCTTGTTAAATATGCTGTACACTTTCTCCATCTTCTCATCTATGGTGTGCTTAATGGCCTGAGATGGAGAAGATTGGATGGAAGTAAATGAGTTGATAATTGGAGAAAATGTTGAATGAACGTTTGAGAATGAGCCTTGTATTGCATCTAACTTACACTGAGCACTGAGACAAATCTGGGGGTCTTCAAAGCTTTAAATACAACATCACAAACATAAAATATAAACTATAAACCAAACTTAATATGTGAGCAAGTGCTACAAGACGCAGTTCTCTATGACCTTCATTTAAAACTGCGGATACCACAGGCATCCAGCAGTTAACCTATATTATTATATGACCTGGACAGGTTGACTATAAAGAAGGTGATAGAATGTGTTTGATTTAGTAATACATGTTTAATAGGTGTGTGTGTGTGTGTGTGTGTGTGTGTGTGTGTGTGTGTGTGTGTGTGTGTGTGTGTGTGTGTGTGTGTATGTGTACCTCTCGAGTAGACATGGGCCTAAAAATGTCGAGAAGCCGGATTCCTTCTTCCACTCTGTACACCGTCATAAACACTGAATTGATCAGGTTCTGCATCATCATTTCCTGATCCTTTACCAGTGCACGAAACCTGTATGTACACACACACACACACACACACACACACACACACACACACACACACACACACACACACACACACACACACACACACACACACACACACACACACACACACAGGAACATATGCACACGCACCCATGAGGATCAACACACAGACACTGCCCCTTTTTTTCAGAAGCGAGTCTGTTTTTTAGTTTAGTAATTTCCTGGATTCAAACCAACATGTTTATGGCGAGGTGGGAAGAGAGGCGCAGCTGAGGCTGATAAGGCAGGGCAGTTAAATTTTGGTGCTCATATTAGCACGAAATTTCTCAATGTAACTGAGGGATATTCTTACCAATCTTCAAGATCATCAGGATCTTAAAGTAAATAATGTTTGGTTTTATTTCAAAAACTATTAATGTACACACACACCAAGTTTAGCAGTAAAATCATTGGAGACATTTTTATGAAAAGCAGTTCATAAAGATTTGTAGATTATAAAGATTGGCATTTGTGGCTTATGTGCACAGAAGCACATCCATATCAAATCAAACAAATGTAAGTGAAAACATTTTAAATCAAGGTCACACGTGTGTTAACTATTGTTTCCCTCTGTACGGGACCAACTTGTTGGCAGCAGATCACACTAATGCCCAAAATCCTGTATACTTTGTGTACAGCTGGCCCAATATGGATGACTTCATTAATTATTCAAATCTTCTGACGAGACAATGTGGAGTTAAGATATATCATTTGAGCATTTTTTTCAAAATAGAAGCACATTTCAAAACTTTATTTTGTATTTGTTTGTTAAAAGATCAACTGGAGAAATATGTATTCCATTGGACTGATATTTTGCAAATAGATTTTGTTGTTGTAGATTGTTTATGTGCAGTGAACCTTATGATTAACTGATTTTAAATGTATAAATGAGCTTTTAGAACTTTAACCAGTGGATATTTCAGGACTGGAGCAACAATATCCATCATCCTCCTTTAATTCTACCATTGACAGCATATCTTAGGTGATGTACATTCAAATTTGGGATTTTGTGCAACAACCTCAGGTTTTCACTTTTCTCTCTCTCCCTCTCTCAGAGATCTCAGCCTTTCTCCCTTTGTTTCACCCATTGCTGCCTTTAAAGATGATGAGACTGATGATGAGGAGGAGCTACATGTGCTGATTCTGTACATCTCCTACCAATAATGTATCCAGCTCCAAACTTGCAACCATCTCCACTTGGCTGGACCTGGTTTCTGTCAATGCCACTGATCATCAATGACTGCTGGTGATTGACTGTTGGAGATTGCATACTATAATATTTAGTCTTAACTGTGTTAAAGAGCAATAGACCTACTTGTTGAATTCATTGCACCATGCGGTGCTCTCAACATTAAGGATGCCCCTGTCAAGAGAGTGCAGGTTCCGTAGGCCACGGTGGAAGTTGCTCTCAATCTCCAGGAGGAGGCGGGTGAACTCTGGTCCCTGGCAACCACTGAAGCAAGGCAAGGGCCTCTGCTCACCATCCTCCCAACGGGCAAACTGAAACTGGCAGTCACATACCTAACAGAAAGCAAGGGAAAAGAATATCTCAAAAAGCAAACAGCACAATGCTGTATCAAGACACAAGAAACAGAGCTTTTGAAATTACTGTACGATTTGAAGCAAAAATATATATTGAACTTCATATTCCATTGACTTATAGAGGATTTATCTACAACAAGGCTAGAGATAGACAGATAGACATATGAATACAAAGTGGAAACAAAATGAGAAAAGAAAGTCCCCAAAGGCAAATACCTATACTATGACATAACCATGATACACTGACACAAAGTAAATGGCATTCATACCTTTAAAGAAGCTGACTGTGATAAAGGAAGAAACTGTGACTGGATAAGATTCATTTTATAAGCCAATTTAAATGCAGGATAGCACCATGTGGCATTCAATCATTCAGTCAACGTCTGCCTGACGTATTGTTCCTTCAACAGCCTGAATTTACAGAATTGTATTGTGCAGATGGTTTAAGGACGTGTTAATGTCTCTGCATGCAAAATTCACCTCAAGCAGTTCTCTGAACCTCTGGATGAAGACATCCACCACTACAAAAATGCTGGTTTGGTCCAGGATCCAGCCGTTTTGAGAATACCTGAGGCAAAAACAGGGTGGGAATAAGAGGTAACAAAAGAAGAGGAACGAGAAAGGGGAGAGGAGGTCAACTAAATATCTGTTCAGTTTTACACTTAACAAATATAAAGCACTGAATTAGAATATTCAAATCAAACACATTCCCTTTTCATCATTTATGAGAGAGATTTCTCCTACCTGTGATGAACGTGTGAGGCGTGCAGGAACATTTCCTTCCAGTCCAGGCAGCACTGGATACAGTCATTGAGTTGTTGCTTGCTGGATAACACATAGCCCTTAAAGATCCTGTCCAAAGAGACACTTTGGAAGCACAGGCGGATGATCTCATTACTCACCTGCAACAAAAAACGAAAAAAAGAATTTGTCACAAATAACACTCATATTCACATTTACTATATGCTCAAATGGTGAGGTATTTTTTGAGTCTGCATATTGTTTGTTGTAAAGTTTTGTGATGTCCCTTTAGCAGCAAGCAAATACATCTTCACTAGGCCAAGAAGCGTGTGTATGAGGCTTGATGCGGTTGTCGCAGGATGCCCGCAGCACAGCTTGCCCAATATATCCAACTGAAGCAACAACATGGGCCACTGCAGAAACCAAACCAAACCCTGCAGAACCAACTTTATTACAACTCAACCACACACGCTACCAACAGAGTCTGTGTAACGGGGGGGGAATGCTGTGCGTCCGTTCCCCATGTATTTTGGCTGTCAGCGTATTGTAACTCTCATGTCTGAACACACAGGATGAGGGGGCTTTAGTGATGATTGTGCCTTATCAGAAGAAGATAAAAAACCTCATCCAATTGGAGAGCTGATCTACAACTGAAAGGCCATTCTTAGCAGAAGGTTATCTGTTAATGTTTTTCCACTAACTTATCCATGGAATGCATAATTGCTTGTGTGAACGACCTTGCAGTAGCCCATCTCTGTTTGTGAGAAAGTAATAGAGAGAAAAGCAAGGAGGTTAATAAAAGAAACCTGGAGTGAGCATACTACTCCTAATTAATCTGATGCAACAACTTGCTCAAAACACCTTTTCTCCTTAAGTAATACACTTAAAGAGATACTTTAGCCATCTTAATCTAGGTCTATGTCATGGCAATGTGGGCATTGTGTTCGGTGTTTGGCCTGTCTCCGTGATGGAAGTCCATGGGCAACTTAACCTCAGATGTTTTGTGCAACGGGCCCCATATACCTTGCGGAAGAGAGCGGTGATCCTCTCACTGGTGTTGTAGTGGGGGGAATTGACCCAGATGATGCGAATGAGACTGACAATGTGTCGCAGTTTAGGAGCAACTTGGTTAGGCTGGAGCTTGGCAAGCTCTTCACATGGCTCCTTCAGTATGGAGAGGAAGGACAGGTTTGATTGGGCCTGCAGAGAGCAATCCTAGGAAACACATACACACAAAGGAAAAGATGACAATATTAATAATTTTTATTATGCTTCAGTCATGTTAAAATATTTCATGTCAACAGTTTTCAACTTTCTAGCTAGGAGCTAGGAATGTTGCTGCAGTAATGTTGCAATAATGAGCAGCACTCCAGTCCATCAGTAAGGAAGAATGAAAAGAGCTTATTCTAGAATTAAGACATGTAGTACCTGTATTTCCTCAGCCTGTTTGCAGAAGCGCTGTACATAGAGAGACTTGGAGAGCTGCAGAATGTTCTGGATGTGCCTGACCCCTGGATTTTGCAGCTGCTGGCTAATGTTCAACAGCTTGGCAGAGCGACTCTTCCAGAAGTCTATCTCCTGCAGCGGGCCACAGTGATCCTTCATCTTCAGTATTTCTTGGGCATTCAGTAGCTCCTTGATCTGATCCGTCCAGTGGATCACAACAGCTATAAACAGGAAGAACAAGTGAGTGGAAGAAAAGAGAAATGGAAGAATGGAGGAATAAAGATGGGAGAAAACAGGAAAGAGAAGAACTAAGTATGACAAAGGAAATGTTGAATTGTTGAATTAAAAGCATGAATTTGAGTAGAGAACAGAGCTGTAGGAGGAAACTGTAAAAATGGTGGTTGGACAAAGAGTAGAATACAGAAAACAATGAACAAATTATACTGATGGAGATGAGAGGTTATGACCCTCTTGCCTCATTAAATAAAATGTCCAAAAGTCTGTGTGATCTTTTAGACACAGGACCCGCAGAGACAGATGGAAAGAGAAATGCACCACATCCACTCACCCATACCTACATATATACAGAGCTCCCCAGACTTACTTTCCATTCTCTGTACCAGCCTCTTGTCCTTGCTCGCTTTCTCAGGGCTGTGCTGTAGGCCTTCCATTGGGATGTATAGAACTGTGTTGCCAGCCTTCTTATACACATCCTCTGTTCAAAAATAAAATTGTAAAAATGATTATACTGCAGCACAGTATTATCTGTGGAAATTTCAGCAGGTTATGTCGCTCGTCTGTGCACATAGAATGTTAATGTGACATGTGTACTGTACTTTCCTTGATTTCTACCGCACCATTGCATCTAGAGCGCAACCTGTATGTCAGGGCCTATAAAAATATCTCATTCCTCCATTTACAATATGCTGGAGGAGCTTCACTGTTAGTGAATCTCTAGCTACATGAAATACATGTGGGAGTCTAGGAATTAACAACCTTTCAAATGCTTTTGATTCTTGGCGAACTGACTAATAATTGTGTTGCAAATTGAGAAAAAATGATTTCTGTTAGGAATATGTTTTCTTTGTCTAATCATCTTGGAAAATGTCAGGCTCCAGGCTGACTAAAATCAGAAAATACCAAGTCTATTGGTCTATTCAATGAACAGATGTATACTAGTTTCAAATAGGGTACAAGATAAGTTGTTTTTATTCATTTATTTATCTATTTCTGCAGCCCACTGAAGCTATATAGGCTTATAGTCAAACTGGAAAGCCCACAGTGAAACTATGGGTATTCACTGATTATTGTAGTTCAAGTTCACAAAGTATAGAAAGTAGAGGAGATTTGTGGAATTTGGGGAATGCACTTCTCCATTGTGATAAAGAGTGGAAGCATGAACAAACATAGGGGGTCATCATGACACACAATGCCTCTCTTTGCATGGCATAGATTGACAAATTTGTAGAAATAGATGCCTTCGTTATTCAATTCAATTCAATTTTATTCAGTGCCAGATCATAACACTTTACATAAAGAGTAGGTACACTCTGTGACTTATTATAATTTACAGAGACCCAATAATTCCCCCATGAGCAGCCCAGAATTGTATGGACCCCAAATGAGTCTCAATGTCAAATCATAGTGAGGAAGGCCAGGAAAACACGTTTACATAAGGCAAGACGTTTCTCTTTTCCTCTGAGGTACCCACCTGTGAGGTTTGCAAGATAGCAGTGCATGTTGTTGGTATAGTTGTCCTTGATGCTTTTCTCCCTGTAGGTGCTGAGGGCAACCGGGGGGGCATGTAAACAGGTCATGTCATGAAGCAGCCTCTGGGTGGGGTCGCCCCGTGCTGTGCTAAACTGTATGGCCGCATCAAACGTCTCTGCTGTGATTATGGCTCCTGGCATGCGGCTAAAACAGGACAGCTGCTCTACCACCTGTCCCCATCGAAGATTTTATTTTTTTAGGTGTGGTGGTGAAGAGGGATGAACAATACAGGGAGGGAGGGGAAAAAATAGACATAGGAGAATAGAACACTCTAGCTTTTCAGACAAAGTAGACAATGATGTGTTTTAGGAATGTGAACAAAGGCATTCAAACGTCTCTCTTTGACATAATCGTGAAAGTACTTGTATATTAAAATATCAGATCCATCGGTTAAAAGATTGAAAGAGGGGAGGAAAGCGTGCTGTACCGGTATGGGAATGGAGTACTCCACCCGCAGCATGACGGACGTGTCCACGTAGACCACCATGGTTGTGATAGATGTATTCACAATAAATTGATCCAAAGCCCTTTCATTCTCCTCTGTCCACATCTCTGTGGTTACACCAGAGAGAGCTACACAACGGATAAACAACTTCCATGGAGAGAGATTGAAGAAGAAGAAGGTAGGGGAAAGAGTAAAGGTGGTCATTAAGTGGGATAATGTCTGTGCACACCTCACAGAAATACCGTTAGAAGAAAAATGGAAATGACATTACAATCAATGAGCCAGCTTTACCTGACGAATGGTCTTATTGTATTCCTCATCCATTTCCTCTGAAGCTTCCATCTCAAAGCTTCTTCTTTCTCTGGGAATTTAACGTTAACAGACACACAAGAAGGTAACTGACCCACTGAGATGCAGTGACACACTCGACATTTTTAGTTCATGTTCTGTTAAAGACGAGACAAGGGAGCTATTGTAAGCTTTTTCGCAATACTTTATTTACCTATTTGTAAACTATCTAAATCAGTAAACCAACCTTTGTACCGGCATATACAGTAGATTCGCTAACGTTATATGAGAAGAGGAAACGTATAAAGTGTCTCTTGAGTGTTAGACTAGCGTTAGCCAGCTAACCTGGTTAGCATAAAGGATAACTTAACTTACTGACCTCGCGGTAACAAGCGCAGCCGTGAAGTCCTCACGAGCTGAAGTACATGACAACTGCCACAGGTCAACTATGTACTACTTTATCCTACTGTATCCGGGTGAAATGTTAAACGAACGGTCATTCTTTGAGATATCTAACTTACTTTTCTTTTATATGCTACTTAACCATCACTTTGGCTTCAGTCTAACCTGTGGTTTGAGTGTGCGCGTGTCCATGGAAACGTTTGGTTGCCTGGGTTACCCCGGAGCGGGGCTGGGCATGACACGAGCTCGTGAGCAACGTAAATAGAAGTAGTAGTATCATGTGTGTGGGGTTTTTAAGGACGTTTTCAACTTTGTTTGGGTTATATTTCGATTTTTAGGGGGTAGTTGGACGTTTGTTACTGCTGCAGTACTACTGTATGTTTAACAGACAGAATAGTCAACTAGTTAAACTCTTAAACTTACTTACTAGAACTTCCTAGCTGGGCTCAGGCAAGCCTCATTACATGCATTCAATAGAGGTGGTTTGGCAAGTTATATGCCTGAAACATTCTTAATAGGCGAATATAATATAGTATGGGCTTAATATACACTGGAGATCAAAATTAGAGAACAAATTATTTATATTTTTATTCTAAAATACTGTTGTTTTTTATTGTTCATAATTTGATAGAATATCACTTGTGGCTATACCACTGTTGTACTAGCATGTTTTTTTTAAATAACCAAAATACTTCAACAAAAACCTTTATTTTGTGAAGAAAAAAAACAGTAACCAGTAACCATTGTGTCAGATTTCAACAATGTTTTCTTCGGGCTGTAAGATTCAAAAATGAACAAGAAGTGTAGAGGCCACATCTTTGAATGACTTCAGCACATCTGCGCCCACAGGACATCACTAGTTTCTCACACTCCTCTGCTTTGATCTTGGTCCATTCTTCTTCAGTCTCTTCCACAGTTCACTAAGGGCGCACTCACACTGTCCTTCTGTACCGGGCCAAAACCGTTTTTTCAGCTAAAGCCTAGTACGTTTAAGCAGTGTGAGTGCACCCGTTCCGCGCATAACTGCGGACAGCGGGCCTTCCACGGCCCGCTTGAAAGAGGTGGGCTTTAGCGGAGCCGTTTGCACATGTACGAGCACGAGCGTGCGCACGTGTACGAGCACGAGCCCTACGGCGGTAGCGGTATGTGCGCCTGTTCGGACATAGAAAATAGAACGACGGACCGTGTAACTGTAAGTGGGTTTCTTAGACATCACTTTGTTGCCAAGGATTTTCCAGAGATTCTCTATGAGGTTTAATCTGGACTCTGACACTTCCTCCTCCAAATTTAACTGACTTCTTAAGACACTTACGGTTCAGTCTTTCCCAGACCGATGCCAAACATAATCTTTCCCATCAGACCCAAATAAGTTGAGCTTTAGCAATGTCATGTCATGTCATGGTTTGGGGGATGTTTTCTGCAGCAGGAGTTGGGCCTCTTTGATAAAACCAAATAAAAGCAGTGTGAGAAACTACTGATGTCCTGTGGGCGTATATGTGCTGAAGTCATTCAAAGCTGTGGCCTCTACACTTCCTGTTCATTTTTCAATCCTATAGCCCGTAGAAACCATTGTTGAAATCTTCTCTTCTGACACAATGGAACTGTTCTCTCATTTTGCTCAATGTTGTTCTCACAAAATTCTGAACACTAAAAAAATAAAATATTTCAGAATCAATCAAGTATTAATACTTTGTTCTCTAATCTTAATCTCCAGTGCACATGATGTACAGTAATAGCCTATAGGCTAATGCCTCTCGTACACCGGGGGTTACCACGACTTTTAAAACATAAAATTCAAGGACTTTCCAGGCCCAATTCCCTCCAATTCATGAACGCAGGCATATTTGAGACATGAGGTTTAGCCTGCAACTAGCGATTATATTCATTATCTGCATCTACATCAAGTCCTGTATCTTGAATAATCATGTGCTCTATTAAAAGTCAGAAAATAAGGAAATATGTCCATCCCAGTTTTACAGTTCAAGACCCAAATATATTCAGTTTAATATAAAGCAGAGAGGCTGAAAACAGCATTTCTTTTGCCATTTTTACATTTTTCAAGGCCTTTATTTATTTTATCTCAAATTCACACAGTTCCAAGGATTTCAAAGACCTTTGGCAAACCAGCTCATGATAAAAAGACAAAGTGAAAAAAAGAAATCTCTTTTTGTGTTTGATGTTTCCACTTTGTTCAAAAATCACCCTTCAGCATACCTTGCTTTATTAATAGCCTACTTAATTCTTTAATTCATCAGGGAGACTGACTGTCATCAGTCTCTGAAAATAGGATCAAGTAATCTGTAATGTTTTTATTAGGCCTACAATTTAATTTTAATTTTAGGAGTTATAGTGCAAGAACCATTTCATATTGACTTTTATAGAAATGGCTTTTTATAAAATGAGAAACTAATGACCCTGTTATGTCTTAGGCCTGTTCACTTTTTTCCAACAAATGTTTTGTTTTTGGTTGTCATAAGGCTTCATGGCATCTTTCACACTACTCTAAGTTGGTCCATTCAAACACATGAAATGAATGAAGACCAGGCTGAAGAAAAGTTGAAAGTTTCCCTGCCACAGAAGAGGTTTCAGTCGGTTTAGCCTCGCCAAGTGAAACAATGGGAACGTGATGGCCATGGTGTTGTGGAGTGTGGAGCTGAGAAACGATCCTGCAGTGTACTTATGCCACAACAAAAATGTGTTTGTTATTGAAATAACAATAACCGGAAGAAAATGGCATGGCAAAAATTATTGCAAGTCACTGATGTAATAATTAGATTCTGAATGGAATTGTTGATATGCATTTAAATACATTTGGATCATTCCAGCTCATACAATCCACTTTAAAATCACATTTAAAATAAAATAAACACAAAAGTGAACATGCTTAACACTAGGCTACTATATATTAGAAATGCAGGGTATTAACACTTTAAAAATATTTCAATATGAAACCAATCAAACCTTATATGGCTGTCCTGGGTCGCCACCCAGTGGCAGAATGACTGAAGTGCTGCAGGGGCACATGGGAAAGAAGTGTGAAGAAAAATGAAACCTTACCTTTACTGTACTATATTTCAGAAAGGAACAATTCTTTAGTTACATAGGCCTATGTCTAAATGTTATTTAAGACAGCTGATTTCTAAGTAGGGTTAAATAATAAGGGATCTTATGGTGACTCTCATAAGATACCTTCCACTTTCAGTTTATTTGACCTTATATGTGCAATCCAAAATCTGCTGGGGAGGTACCATGCTGGCTCTGGTTAAAAAATCTCCTTTTAGTCACGGATGTTGCATCCACCTAACAAAACAAACACACACACACACACACACACACACACACACACACACACACACACACACACACACACACACACACACACACACACACACACAAATCTCCATTTAACATCCATAACAGGTGTCTACGCTCACAGCCCGGGCTGAGAAAATGTTAATGGCCATGTGCAAGGCAGGATGGATACTCAGCACAGATTGTGCATCTCTGCACAGTCATATTGCCTTTCTTAATGACTACTCAGCTCTTTTTCCTCCTCTTATGTATGCAACTCATAAGAAAAGCGTCAATAATGAAACAGCACATCCAGTTGCTCTACTTTAGTGTATCTATGTAGGCGTCGACAATGACCCTGAATATTAAAAGAGAGTTACTGAGAGACTTTTTTCCATTTAAAGAATCAGAAGTTGTTCTCGAAGGTGTCTAGTAACCCTGTCATTTCCCTAGAAACCAAAAACTGACGGAAAAGCATGTTGAGTCAAATTGGGTTGGTTCATTAGGCTCCTTGGGGTGCCTGCAGGTGATATCAGTAATAAAGCATTAAGTAGGAGACAGTATAATAACTTTTCCAATCAGACAATTCCCCAATATTCCACTGAGGGTCTGGCAACATTTGCAAACAGAGGTCTAGTTTTAAGAGGTCTAGTTAATGAAAAGGTTTGTTACACCCACTATTTTAAAGAGATAAAAACACATACAGTTTCTAAGTGGAGGGGAAACTAAAACTACAATGAGACATTCGCAGGCTGGACATCACCTTTAAAATATGAAATTTAATTGTTACCCCATTATAAATAAAATATTAATGTTTCCCCACCCAAGTCTGATATTCTTTCTAACAACCAGGGTAACAACCAGCCTGTTTGGATTTGAGTTCACCATGTAGCTTTGAGTGCCAACCCTCCATCTCCCACCCAACCAGAGACCACCAGTGTACACACACACACACACACACACACACACACACACACACACACACACACACACACACACACACACACACACACACACACACACACACACACACACACACACACACACACACACACACACACACACACACACACACACAGACTTGGGTCTGATAAAGAGGCTCTTAAACCCTGAGGAAGTTGTTCTGTCTTTCAGGGGGACAATCCTTACGTCTGAATGCAACCTTGGACTCAGGCCCCCCTCTCTCTGGTTCCTCTCTCTCATTACTGGACCATTCTTCCTCCCGGCTCACTTTCTCCAGGGTCCATCTCTTGTTTTTCTCCCCCTCCCTTTCAGGAGTTTGGGCTGAGTTCTTTCCAGTGGAGAAGTCCTGGGCCTTCTTTCTCACAACGCCGACCGACTCCAAACGTCTTGTGTGTGAAGCTTCATTAGAATTCATTTATTTGAATACGTTCAGTTCTCCTTCAGCCGCTCCCTCCCTCTCTACTCTTTTTCAGCTTGGGGGGAGAAGCATATTAGCATAAAAATAACCTTTACCTCACCTTGATTAACTGTATTGTTTGCAGTGTTTGTGTGTGTGCGTGTGCGTGTGTATGTGTGTGTGTGTGTGTGTGTGTGTGTGTGTGTTAGTGTGTGTACTGTTACTGTGTAAACAAATGTGAAAATATTCCTCTGCATTACAAATATTTGAACTGCTCAATTATGCCTCCTATATGTTGAAAAAAGAGGTTGGTTTGCGGTGGAATAGAGGTGCAAAGCCTGGACTGAGGTTTTTAAGATCCACAAACATATTAGACATTACTCGGGCATACATGTAAGGAGGAAAAAAGCACGTATATATATGCAATGTAGCCATAATCTCTAGTGGATATGCCATATAACCACTGAACATAAAGTACAGACACACACATACATACAACAGAGCCTTGGGAAGAAACCAGACACAAAATGGCCGGAGACAGAGAGGCAGGCAGGCCAAAATTAAAGCCATGAGTCTGTGAGCTAACTAATGACAGGCTGCCATGCCAAAGAGGGGCGGAGAAGAGAGGGATGAAGGGATGAATACGGAAAGAGAGTCTACGACCAGATGAGGCATGAAGAGAACAGCATCTTTTAGTAAAATGAGAAAAGATGAGGGAGTTGATGAGAGCCCGATATAGAAACATATTGTCAAAAGAGAGTTATCTATTGTTTAGAAGTTGTCAGTATAGAATGGAGAAGCTCAGCTGGAGGCAACAACCCTATTACCGCGCAATATTACTACAAAAGGAAAAAGGTACACACACACACACACACACACACACACACACACACACACACACACACACACACACACACACACACACACACACACACACACACACACAGATGCACATACAGTATATCCAGCAGTAATAAGCCGCTGGCTAGAGCACAATGAGCTCAGGGTCCTTTTAGGAAAGTGGAGCAGGCCTTGGAAGGTTTACTTTGCTTATTACACTACGATTAGTCCACAGACGGTGGCTTTGTTCAGCTGCAGAGGGGCAAAGTATGCTCCACCTGATGAACAGCTACTCACAAATACACACATGCACACAGACACACATTCACGCACAGCCCATAAGGATGACAGAAGCAGACACTTGAATATAAACACAAGTGGCCCTGAATGACCCCTGCACAGCGGACGGACACACCCATTTGTAGCCAGAATCTGTTGTAGCCCCTTGACCCAGGCTGACTGCACCCTGTGTTCTCCTCCCACTGTAAAGAGAGGTCCAGTGATAATGAAGCCAGAGTGGAGTGTTCAGACAGCTGGAATGCTGTCTGAACAAAGGCAGAGTGATGGATAAATACACCTTTAATAACAGACACAGTACAGAGAGAGGCCTGCAGCTGTGTGACTGGCTGAAGGGAGCACAATAGATGAGTGGTGATCAGATCACTATCACAAACATCAGTCCTGTATATTTAAGAATAATATACTATAAATGTTTTTATTCAATTATATGTAATTAATCAGGTGGGTAGTGCGGTGAAAATGAAAAACCCAAAGATAGAAATGTGTGTAGGTTGTAATTGAAGCTTCTCATTGCTACCACTGTAAAGGCATCGTCTCTTTATATTTTTCAGTTGATTCAGCATTGGCTTTTTTGTTTCCTTTTATTCAAGACTGCTCATTCTCCAAATAGCAGCTGTCTCAATAATATTGATCCAAGCACTTCTTTATTCCAGTCTATCTGCCCACTTTATGAAGTGAGGGGAAAAAAGGGAAGGCAGCAAGTAAAGGAGTAGTATCAGTGTGAGAAGTGAGACGCTGAGAAATACACATTGCGATTTGGAAAAGCATAAATTAAAGCACAAAAGCTTGTTTCCTGCCTTGAAAGTACTTGGTTTGAAAGGTGGTGTTGGTAGAATGTGTCCATGCTCTGTGTGTGTGTGTGTGTGTGTGCATGTGTGTATGTGTGTTTGTATGTAGTGAGAGTATGGCATAGTCTCTAAACTGGATGGCATCACCACGAAGCTTTTGATCACTTTTCCAGCCCCACAAGAGACTAGCGCGCACACAAACACACAGACACACACACACATGCACGCACGCACACGCACGCACACACACGCACACACACACACACACACGCGGCATTAGCTCTCAATTTGTAATCTTAACCTCCGTTTACAGAGGACATTTGGTTGCCACTCTGCCTAATCTGGATCTACTGGAATTGCACAGTGATTCATTAATGTCTTTGGAATAAAGGAAAAAGTTTCCCCCCAGCCAGTATGTTTCTGTCCTCTAAAATGTCTGACATTGACTATACAGACTTGGATCTGTGCAAAGCTTGTCACCAGAGATGTGCTTTCACATTCCTCTCCTGAAGGGGTCAGTAAAGAGGGTTAAAACAAATTATCATCAGCTACTGCCAATAACAAGCTACCAAGGAACATACACGAATAACAGAGGCTGTGTTTAGGATGCCGAAACTAAAGTTGCAGATTGCCACTGAGAAGTTCTGCAAGTAGGCCGCCTGTCCTTGGAGCTTCCCCATTGCCTCCTGTCAGAACCCAGCATGGGGCTCTAACACATACACCTATGGCTGAATCCCTCCTATGGTTCTAGCCATGTTAATACACACTGCACTTTCACCTGTCAACCCCGGGTATATGCTAAAATGCAGTCACAGAACAAGTGTCCACCTAGTGTGAGCAGTTGTGGGCGGAGCGAGGCCAGATCCAGAATTTCTCAATGAGGGAGAAAAAGTAGATGTGCTTCCAGCCCCTTATGTGAGAAAACCATTTAAAAAGAAAATATTAATCATAGCAGAGTATTTTGTAAATACTGTAAAACGTGTCTTGAGTGGGACAGTAATGGGCGTACTGTAAGGTCTATGCCACTCCGGTAACAGTTCTCAGAGACACATTCACATCTCCAACATTATTCTACATTTCCTGGATCATTACTTTTACTAACAGACGTTTGAGTATTCCATCAATTTTTCAAATTTCTTTCCTTACTTGACAGCATATTGTACACATAAGGATGACTTTTAGACATTTTGAATGTACACTTACCTGAATACTCAAATTTATGTTTGTAAAGTTCCTATTTGATTTACACCATATTTCCTCTTCACGCCTCTTCTTAAAGCTCAAGCTGTAACACACGTAGGCAGGAGAAGTAATTGCTACAGATACCCATGCATATCGAAAAAAGTAGCACTCTCCAAGGTAAAGAACACACGGTTGTCTCCATCCTCCTCAGCCTATAGAGCATGTTTATAAGCCTGTTATACATGAATAATTCGTGGATGGCATTACTATATGTTCTGATCCAGCCTTTCACCTGCACGACTGAGAATCTTCCATTTTATGTTTTTATTTATTTTATTCAGGTAAGAATTCAGAATTAATAAAAAGAAGTTATCATATTTCCATCTAAATATTACGGTGTGCCTCATGAGGTGTTTTTAGCGTTTTAGGAGCCGAGTTATTCATATGGCTTCACACCTTAATCATGTCATGACAGAATGAACAAAACATCCCGGAGACCTCGATTCATCTGGGTTTTTTTGTAAATAACAAATTGCATGTTATCTGTTTTACCAGCAGCACGCCTCAGCCTTGTATCTTTTGAGAGTGGTTGGTTAGAAATAAAATGAAAGGACACGGGAGCCTGTGCGCATTCGTTCGAGTGATTAGATGAAAAGAAGCAATGACTAAGTGTTCCTGTCAGTGTTCATCAGGGTACCACTGCGTCTATATTACCCCAGGCTGTAATCATGTGATAGTCCACTTGGTGGTGCTGGCACTCTGCGTCCATGAGGAGCTTCAGCAAGGAGTCAAGCAGCTTCTGGCAGCTGTTGTGCAGCCGCAGTGCGCTTCCACTAAAAAAAATATTTTCAAGTCAGTGTGTATGCATTTGGATATAAATAAGAACTTGTATTTATATTAAACAAAGCAGCCTACATTTTAATTATAGAACCTTTATACTGGGGTGTCTAGCATAGTTCAAGTTTTGAAGGTGCGGTTCATCATTTCTCCCCTTAACATATTTTCCCATATTTTCTGACTTGAAGATGGACTGGTTGTGGTATCACATAAATATACAAATAGCATTATGTCCACATGCAATTAGCTGTGGCAGAATAAATGTGTGTTAACTTGTCTCACCTGAAGAAGGGCTCGTTTACAGCAGCATCACAGAAGTAGTCATTGATGTATGTGGTTAGAAGACGTCTGTCAAAGTCATCCATTACATGACCTCCATAGTTGACTCCAGCAATGAGGTACTTCAGAGTATCCCAGGGAATCTCCTCATACTCATTCAGGTACAGACTCAGCAGATTCTCACTCACCTAGGTGGACATCAAGGCCATGGTCTTAACAGATTGATTTTGACATACAAGATACAGACTAAGAAGTAAAAATGATCTGCCTCAGAAAGACAGAAACAGTAAGATAAAATGGAGACGGAGGCATTTTAACAAAGGCCATGAGAAGGATTTAGTCTCATACATTTGAACTACTTTTCATTATCCATTAGTCTAACAAGGCATCACTCTGACAGGTTATAACATAGCCTTTCTGCTGGAGATAAGGCTATAATGTGTTTTAGAGTAGATTGCTGACAAAGAAAGAATCAGCCACGCATACACTCCAATCAGTCATCACTGCCACAACCACGTCATAGTCATCAGCACTCAATCACTGAGCAGGTCCACCAACATGTTCACTGTGCTGATGGCAGTCCATGTAGTCCGGGATGGCAGATAAGTCAATAAGTGCCACTGTGTAACTGTTTCCTACAGTATCAGATAAGGCTTGGACCTCAAAGTCAGAATCGTTGAAGCCATAGACAATGTTCCAGCCCAGCTATAGAAACATCTTCCTCTCCAGCATGTTTATTCATGTTAGCTTTCATACCCTGACGGTGATCGAGGCAGTGTTAATACTATGGGGAGAGCTATGGTTGGGATTGCTTTTCTGTCTTCCATAAATGTGCATGTTTCATATGGGCTTTTATGGGCCTCAAGACAATAAAACATGTTATCATAATGGGTGAAGAGCTAAAGTTTGAGTCTAATCAAACTTCGATTAGGGGTTTAGCACCTTTAGACCCGAAGAAGACCTTTAGCTGATCCATCAGTCTGTCCAACTGTGGCATCCAGGAGAAAGAGAGTGACTGGTCTTAGTGTGGACAGCTCCTGGTGCTGAAATGACATCTGATGTGGACATACCAGATGAATCAAATAAATCAAACCAGGCCTGTTGCTTTGATAAGGTATGTCTCTGAACCACTGGTCCACCAGGACAATTTTCTTGCACGTTTTTGTGTAACATGACTTTCTGAGTGGGCGCATATTTTGACTGTATATGAGCTTAATGAGAAACCAAATGAATCAATCAAGTGTAAAATGTACAGGATATTACAGAGTAAAGAGGTCAAAGCAGCTCTCCGCAAATGTCATGACTTGTATAAATTAAAACATTTTCTTTCTAGCTCAGCGATTGAAAGAATTAAAAAAAAAAAAAGAAAACAGTGAGGAACTAGTTCTTGCACCAGCTCTTCTATTACAGACATGACAGCAAAAGTGAGAAAGAGCATGGAAAAGGTACATGTACATGTTTAGTGGGATGACCAAACCTGTGTAAGGTAAACGTTTGTATGCAGAAGCATTTTTGTTATTTTTTAATCAGTATGAAACAATTTATTCCAATGCAAACACTAATAGACGATTGATTCTTATATGTTAGTAGCTATGAAGTTGGAAGTCACTTGTAGGCAGGCTGTTATGACTGTTATGCATGGAGGAGGACATGGAAGGGTGAAAATGAATCAAAGGAAAGACAATAAAATTGACTTCCCCAAACAAACAAATTGCTTGATGTATAACAGTGACATTTCCCTAGTTGCAGAAAGGCGTGTCTGAAAGGCAACAAACCATAGAAACTGACAGTCGGGCCTCCTCTGGTATAATAAATAGCTGCAAATCATGCTGATGAGCACGAGGGAGCAGGGAAACAGTGGGTCGATACGGTGAGTTGAAAGATTCATCTGAATAAACCAAATCAATCAAATATTCATTGAGTATTTTGTGCACTTTGTCAAGCGCAGATGACACTGGAGCCTAAAAGAAACACTTGCGGGAGAGAAAAAAAAACAATGCTAAGCAACAGAAGAAATCAAAGACAGAAGAGGAGGTTGGACAACAAAATGAAGATGGTGTTGCACCGTTCCAAACGCCCTTCTCTATTGTGCTCTTGGCAATGGGGGGCTGCCCCTGGCCCAGAGAGAGAGCATGGAGGTACTTGGTCATACCAGAGGGCTCCTGTTGGGTTCACCCTAGGAGACAGAACAGAGGAGTCCTGATGGTAGATTCCTCCAAAACCTGGGGATAGGACGAAGACAGTAGAGTCAATAGAGGAGGAACAAGAAGGTAAGAATGAACCATCAAGGTTTTTAATAGAAACCCAGAAATTCAGTTTTCAAAAGATACACATCTAACTGAATTAGACAACCAATGCATGAAACATGTGTTTATTTTAAAGTTGATGCAATTCTCAAATAATTTCAGCGCAATTGCAGCATTGCCCCAGTCTCAGATGGACATTTTACCAATCAAATATGGGCTTATGGTGGAATAGAGAGGTAAAGTCACTCCCCTTCTGGTGGAGTGGACCACCATGGGACCTTATTTTCTGAAAAAAATGTGTATGGTAATGAACTGGGAGAGACTAATTAAATAAATGGGTAAGAAAGTATGGCTTAATGTATGTTTAAAACTTTCACCAAACTCGCTGAATCACGGCCCTACATCATTAACTCAGCTAGCTAAACACTAGACTCTACTCTGAGCTGAGGGGAGAAGAAATCTTGGCACCAGTAAAATCCGCCTGTGATCACATTAATATTGAACTCAACTTTGTCAAATCTAATTCCCACTGATGGAAAAAAGCAAACAGAAGTGAGTGATAGATACCCACAAACCCACACACTCTCTTGCTCTCTTCTCACTTTAGTCAAGCAGCCATGAAAAGATTCTCGGTTGTCAGAAAAAGCAGAGGAGAACACATGTATTCATCGCCAGGGTATAATATCTACACACCTTTCTTAATCAAATACAGAAAGCATACTGTTCTCGACTGTCAAACAAATCCTTGAAACTTTTCAGTACACGGTAGGAGACGCACCAACACACACGCACACACATACACACGCACACGCAAACGCACACGCACACACACACACACACACACGCTGCCTTCGAGAAACGCTCATACACCTGCCCTCACACCTGACTTCACTTCGTTTTTATTTTTGCTGGTGGGAAGAGTATTCTCGTTGCAGCAGTAAAACAATAATAACCTCCAACAACACATATAAATCAGGCGGTAACGTAAAGGTTCTCAGGGGTACTGTTTGAGTGAAATGGATGGAAATGTGGAAGTTTGGCAGTTTATCCAGCTCTCATGTCCTATCTCGTTGTTCATCTGAACTGCTTCATCAAGCACCAACCGATCCCAACAATCCTGCCCCAATTCAGTTTATCAATGAGGAGAACCAATGATCGATCCTACAGCATAAGTCTTGTCCACTGAGAAATTCACTGGCACAAAAAGGAAGTTGATGGAAAAGTTATTACCTACTTCAGAAAACAACCGTGTGAATGAAGCATAACTTCTACATTTAGTTCTGCAGTTAAATTCACAATGGGATGCCTTTTGGGGAATTTATTGTGCTCCAAGCCTTTGAAAATAGTTTGTCTATTTGGATTATCTCAAATCAAATAAGATGAAAACAAGATGTTTGCGTGTGTTCTGTGTTTTCTAACGAGTCCTCCTTGGAGGGAGAAGCTGGACTCATCCATGCTGAGTTGGCACGCATTTGGAAGCTGAAGAGCAGCTTGTGGATCTCAAACAGACCACGGCACATGTCCCTGCAGAGGATGAATACAAATACAGTATTACTTAGAGTCATGCCAAAGAATCACTGCGTGTCTCTCTGAGGACAGTGTTCCCAACCTGGGGGGACAGGACCCCCACAAGGGGTCGCAGCAGCATCTGAGCCCTTAAGAAATGTTAGACAATAAAAATATAGATAAATAAAAAATCCCATGTCATTATGTTAGTACTTTCCTTTCATCTTTTCTTTATGTTCTAATTGTGTAATTTTATATCTTTCTAAAGGTAGGTTTCTAAACAAAGGAAAGTTATTTGGTTGAACTGCTCACAACCCATTAGCATGTGCAACTAGTAACTAGAGTCCATCTTGTGATGGGATCACACCAGCCATGATACCAAATTGGGCCCCGGGGCCTAATGTCTGTGTGTGGGTGGAATAACCCCTTCCCTCATTTCTACCCGCCTACTTCTGGCACCCTTTCTCTGCCCACAACCTTCTTTGAACTATGCCTTCATTGTAATGTCATCTATACACCTGTAGAGTTCCACGACTTCTTCTGGCACGGTTGTGACGCTATTGGGGTGACTTATAAACACCTGGCTAAATTCTCAAAATCACCTCTGTGGCAGTTCCGCTACAGGTGTCTCCAGGTCCACATTTTGCCATGATGACTGACTGCCTGTATTACAGCATAATTGGCTGTTTTTCAGTTATTTTCCTGTCCTCCAAAAACTCGAAACGGCTCCCTGTTCCTCAACGGATACAATTCATAGTCCTTCTCCTCACGCCTCCATAGCCGGGGCCCCTCCTACCATACCGACCTGCTCCATGACCACACTCCTTCCAGCAGACCCCGTTCATCTAATGCTAACCTACTCTCTACTACACTAAGGACCAAGCACCGAACCTTGGGACCCATCCACCAACCTGACCCTCCTCCCTGCACAGATTTTGGTGCTTTTATACTACGTCACCTGATATCTTTCTTTGCTCTGGACTAGTTTTCTACATTTATCAATACGTGGATTACATATGATTTACAGTGCATTACTTTTTCTAGGTATATACTTGAACAAATAAAGGTTTACTCAATTTAAAAAGCTTGAACAGATTCAATAACACCACAATAAACTTACCTAAACCAAAGCAAGGTAAATCCAATCCAGGGTCTATTTACAAAACAATATAACTGTCTGTTACTGTAATTGCCTCTACTGTAGATATGTAGATACTAATGAGGCATATTGTGCTTCAACACAAGTACACGCAGCACACATGCATTTTGGTTATTAGTACTGCCTAGGGTCTAATCATGGTGCTCTTTATGGGTGCAAGTTTATACCGACAGTGCCAAAGCCTTCCCTGTAATTTGAAGAAGACGCTGACTTAGAACAAAGTCAGAGCTAAAAGTTTGATCCCAGCAGAGAGCTTAGGAGAGGTTGGGTGAGGGGAACGAAAGAAAAGTAGAGAGGCAGAGAAAATGAACAAAGGGGAAGCAGCTAATAGTTTGGAGGATCTAGGAATAAAAAATTTATAGGGTAAAATAAGGTTCCTTTAGTCCATCCGTCAGCATTGCTGCAGTGGAAATTAGTCTTTGCTCGAGTCTACCCTCCACCTCCACAGTGCACTTCTACAATACCCAGCTGTGTGAAATAGTTTTTCGATTCTGAGGCATTGGTTTGTATTCTTGGCTTGCAGACTTTCATTTTGTGTCAATATTTCCTTCTGGGGTTTTTTTTGTTTTTTTTTAAGTCTGTGTTACAATTCACAAGTGAATTATTGTTTTATATTGTATTTTATAGTGGGGCTTTGGGAAATGTGTCTATGTTAAAGAGTCTATAAAAAAAAGAGTGTAGCAGAGTATAATGTGAGTCTTCATTTGTCTCGAGATGTACATCTACGTCTCACAAATTTATTATCAACTGTTTACTGATCCTCCCTCAGCTCCCCTTCTCCGTTTCTGTCCTTAGCTTTTTAATTTTCCTCTGACCTCAGCACTCCATTTCATCTTCAGTCAGTCCCCACTTTTTCTTTTCTCTCATCTTTCTTCCTTCCCAATACAAAACACCCTCCTGCTATGGCTCTTTGGCCTCCCTCCCCCTATGGCCTCCTTTACTTATTTGTCTTCTTTCTCCTTCACCTTATTTTTCATCATTTTTCTTACGTGCTCACCCCTCTTCCCCCTTCATCTTTCCCTGTCCTCCCACAGTACTGTCTCTTACTAAGATCCTCATCTCCCATTACCCCCACGTTTTGTCCATCTTTCTCTGCATCTCTCAACATTAATCCGATACAATTTAGACCTCCAAAATATATAGATTGATAATTACAAACATAATGACCAATCATAACCCACATCACATATAACCCATTCTCAGAATCAGCAAACTTCAGAGCTGACACATATCCCCAAGTATAACATGAAACTTTTTGGTAGAATTAACAAATATCAACTATTATGCTGTTCTCTACCTCAATCCAGTCTGATACATTCAAACATACTATAATGTTCCTTATGTCTGCAAGATAATTATAATCCTCAGCTTTAAGGAATACAAATGTTCTTTCCTCTTGCAACTGATGTCACAGTGAGCACTATAGTGGCAGAATGTATTTTGAACATATTCAGTTGGTCCAAACCAGCCCTCCATCCATCTTCAACCACTTGTCCCTAACAGGATTGCAGGGGGCTGGAGCCAATCCCAGTGGACAAGACGCCAGTCTATTGCAGGGCAACATAGAGACAAACAGAGAGGCAACCAGTCACACTCACACCTACACACCCTAACCTAACTCTTTCCTGTCTTTCCAGCCTGGTATCACCAAAAGGCGTGTGAATGACACGTTATTTCTCTCAAGCCATCTCGCGTATAAATACAACGCATTTCATGATATTTGCGTGTCATTTCACGCCATTTAGTCTCAATTGACTTGTATTGTGCAGAGATGGCGTTGTCATTTGACGCACAAATGTCATTGAGGGAAAACCCACGTGTTCGTATTTCTCCGCCAACCTGCGGAGAAATACAAAATGGTGGAGCTTTCTGTCAGAGCATTTTTTAAAAATCAATATTTCATGTGAAGGATGGCTGAAAGGACGGGATGGGGAACTACGGGCGTTAAATGACACGCAAAAGCTTAATTTGCGTAGACATGCACGCGAAAAGTCATTAAAAGTGGTGCTATTTATACGCCCTCCCATGAGACCACGTAGGTCTTTGGACTGTGGGAGGAAGCCGGAGAACCCAGGCAGACATGGGGAGAACATACAAATTCCACACAAAAGGGTTTGGAAAACAGGAACCCACTAGCTGTGAGGCAACAGTGCTACCCACCACACCACAGTGCCGCCCAAACCAGCCATGCAAAGAGAAAGTATAATCATATTCAATGATTATGAGATTAACAGAAATAAAACATTTAAGAGCATTTACAGTTTGTCTGTTTTTTTCATTGCGAGCATGCATTGGTTAGAACTGAAGTCGAAAACTGTGTATGATTTTTCATTACTGTCGCAGAAAATCCTGAACTGAACTTCATTCTCATTCATACTCCACCCTCTGCGAAACACTGTTTTAAAAACTGTCAAAACAGGCAATTTCTACTGCAACCACATTGAAATAAATAGAAAATCAGAGCAGAATATATACAATCGCATTAAACAATAATCATTCCAAACACAGCTGATTGTAATTTCAGCAGAATAGATGTGTTCAGAACTTATGGCCAAATCATCACAGCACTGTACAGTTTGATAGTTTGATGTATATACATATATATATATTGCAGCCCTGCAATTTCAAAAAATAGGGGGTTTCCAAGTAAATTACTATAAGCAAAGATTAATTCTGGCGACATACTTTAGTGAGGTCTCGCTACATACTTTAGTACAGTCAATGAAATGAAAATGTGTTTTTTTTTCTATCATGAACTACTGAGTCATGTTAAAATCATTAACATGTCATTCATCATCATCATCAATAATCATCAAAATTCAAACAGTGTTTGCTTTCTGAGTGATAATTGTTGTCAATATTTTGTATTTTGAGATGTGTGAAGTGTTTTGGTGGTTTGAGTGAGTTTTGGAGTTGAAATGGACTCTCTGGCCAATACATATACTGGTAATGCAGACTGTATTAGGAGTTGAAAAAGTGGCTTCAGTATTGATTGATAAATGTACTAATTGAAAAAAAAGATAACTACCCAGATAAGTTGCCAGTTTTTTAGGACTCCACTGGATGATACTCTGGCCAGTCTCTTTCAGTCACTTCACCTTGTTTCTGCAAACATCTTCTACCTCCCCTCCCCCACTTCCTGCTCCTCTTACAACTTTTTCTCAACCAGTTCTTGCAGCTTTGCCCTTCCTTCAATCTGTCAACCTTCTCTCTTCCTCTGCCCTCCTCTGGTCCACTCTGTATCTTTTTCTCCTCCTCCTTTCCCTTCCCCATCATCCTTCCTCAATCCCTTCTTCCTTAACCTGCATTCATGTGAATTGTGGGTAGTGCCTTTATTCTCTGGCCATTGGGACCACAGTGGATGATGAAGAAATTACTTTGACCTAACCTACTAGTGATCAGACAAAACACAATGGAGCGGGGAACACAAAAGAGACACAAATAAGCCATTTAAGTGACACAATTCAATACTCAATTCAATATGCTTTATTGTGCAACAAGTACAACAAAGACAACGACACCAAAGCTTCATGTGATAATGACATTAATTGGAAAAAGGGACAATTTGGTGTGCGTGCAGCCTTACACCCACCTCTCTTGTAGCAAATTCATCTTGACTATGGTGTGTAAAAAATATAACCTTTTGCTTTATTTTTGTACTGAACAAAATCAAGTATATTTACCACAGAGAGCTGAAAGGAGGGATAATCCACAATAAGTAAGGCTGATGTGAAGCTCAGCAGGGTTCACCTCTGTGGAGTGTGTTCATTTTCATAATCACATGAGTTTGCTTTGAAATCTCCCTTTGGTAAAAAATGTAGCATTTATTTGTATTTTGGTAAACATGTTCATAAAAGGAACTTTGTGGTATCTTATGAGTTTAAGTAATAAATCCACTGCTTCTCTTACCACACTGGATGAGTATTTGGATGAACAAAGAGACAGAAATTGATTATTGCCAAGTCAGAAGGAACAGACGGCTCGGCTATTAGACAAATACGTCGCTTTGAAACGCTGCAGTCGCAATCTATAACTGCCACAACTCAATGGACCCTAAATGTCACGCCGTGGCTACATTGTGAACCGGCAGCTGAATGAAGTGGGAGCAATGAAGCAGAGCGAAGACCTAGAGAGAGAGAAAGAGAATGAAAGGTCACAAAGACCAAAGAGGAAGCAACTGTCTGAATGGCACCCATTGGGAAGAAAGTGGCCAGAGAAAAGAAAGTAGAGAGAGGAGAGGTACTGTGGAGACAGAGGACATTTTGAAAAGAGGGAGGATGATGAGAACAATGATGACCTAAAGATCGGGATGGAACAATTGTGAGGTGAATTACTCACTTTGCCCTCTCCTTGCTCTCTATGATAGTACATCTTTCTCTCTATCAGACAACAGGATACACACACAGGTCTAAATCACTATGTTGACACAATGTAACAGAGACTACAGCTTAAAAAAAAAAGAATCAAAAGTCGTATATTTAGAATATTTTCACCACTTTCCCTGCCATCAGACAGCCATTTCATTTGGCACTACATTTTCTCAACGTATTCCTTCTCATAAGAGCAACTGTGCTGTGCCCATTATGTGCAGGTTAGGCCTGCCTGTTTTGGTGAGGCTTTCTGCAGCTTATGGAATATCCAAAATACAAGCAAATATCGGAAACAGAATCAGAAAAAAAGGCAGTTCAATTTAGATAAATAGTTAAGTATTAAGAGACCTGCGCATTAATTTGAGAATGACAAAAGATTGGTAGTCAAATGACCTTTCTTTACATAAAAACATTGATAAAAACATTTGTGTAGACAAATCATTTTTAAAGATCATTTTAGAAAAGGTGCAGAATAAAAGTATCACTTAAATCTAATTTGTCTGTTTAGATGGTCAAAAGTAGAAAAGTAACAATTTCAATTCCTGAGGAGCTACGTTAGCATTAGTGATGGTTATATCCTGTTAGCTTTCATTCTTACATTAGTTTCCACCAAACAATGAAGAGGCGCACCATAGGGAAGTCACAGTGGATAACCTGAAAAATGCGTGAGGTAATGTTATACGCTGTATTACTGTGCTATGCCACTGCTTGTGTAGAAGACAAGCTAAACATTCCCTTAAGCTAATGCTAGCTAACATTAGCCATATCTAAGATAAACGATAGATTAAGTTACATGAATCTAAAAAACAAAAAAGCAAAAACACTGCACAAAATAACCTAAATCCATAGCTAATGCAAAAAAACGAACAAATTACTATTGCCAAAGAAACTCAGCTTTGAAATAAGAAATAAGCAGGTTGTGCAACAAACAGGCAACCACTTGTTGTGACATGGATGCAATGGAACAGAGGAGGGGGAGTACAACACCTAGTGGCTGAATTCCATCAATGTTATCAATTGCACCTCTAAGTATCCTGTTTCCTTTCTCCACAACCAACAATCAGAAATAAAGGATCTGTCATAAGCCTTTCATTCAGCTATCCACATCAAGAAAACTAATGACAAAGATGGTGTGCTTGTCTGATGCATTGTTTTACTGTTTTGACATTTGCAGTTGTATTAGTGGTGGAGACATTAAATGGGAAAAACATCTGCCCTCTTTTGGAAATCTTTAGAAAAGTGACAATAGAAAATAACTGGAAATTACACATTTCTTATACACATTGTGAATTCTTTAAACCAACCAATTTCAAAATTCAGAATTGGGGTGCTAATCTGAGGCAATGAGACATTTTTATTTTGATTGAGCGCTTGTTCAGTTTGTTACTAAAATAAACTGCTCCATGTAAATGTAGCCATGGAGAGGAGAGGACAGAACATGCCCAACACACAGTCAAATTGTTGTGAGAGAAAGTGAAAACAGACGTCACAGTAGTTTTGCAAAACAGGAAGGATATATTAGCTCCTGTAAACTTTCTTTGTAGCTTTGCCTGGCTTTCCACAACTGATGGCTTATCTGATAGCCAGTCAATGTAAATCCCTTCAAATATCAAGAGCTTTCCTCCAATATGACCATAATGCACTTCACTACAGTGCCTCAGTTGATAACAGTCTAAAACAATCTGGTTTTCATTATACACATCAGTACATGGGCTCAGGTTTCCATGTTTTCAAGACATTGGTTACTTTCTTCAACCTCCTGCTTTTCAGAAAGAGAGAGAGAGAGAGAGAGAGAGAGAGAGAGAGAGAGAGAGAGAGAGAGAGAGAGAGAGAGAGAGAGAGAGAGAGTGGTGAAAGAACATGGGAGGTAACCAGGGGCAGAGGCACTATTGATGATTGCCTGGAGTGGCAGGTAATTATGGTGGTGTCCCCCTGATGACATCAACTGATTAAAGCTACAGAAGTTTCCCCTCAACTGTTCCAAGTTTTCTATTATTTGCTCCCCAACTGGCACTGAGAAAAAAAACTGCTTTATGTTGCGAAATAGCTAATAAGCAAATGCCCCTCAGTAGCATCATACAATGCAAAGGTGGTAAGATATGCATAGGAAGGAGATGTCAATATGCAGCCAAAGGCAAACAGACATACATTTGGCCTACAGGAAACACAAACAAAGTACTATTTGGGCATGACTGCAATTCAACATAAAGCAGTCCACAAAAAGGAAATGGGATCCCCAGTTTTAATCAAGTAGGGAATGATAATAAAGGCTGACACATTTGTACACAACACTTTAGTCCTGTAGACCACTGTAGTCAGGGGCGCGGATGAGATTTGTGAACTTGGGGGGGACCAAGATGTCCGCAAATTATTTCAGTCAATAAGTTATTTTTATTATTTTTATGTAACTTGTAACACCCTATGGCCGAATGGTTTGCACTAAAAAGCCATTGGAGAATTCTTATTTGAAATCATGGATAAACAACAATGAACATTGTTGAACAAAGGCTGACCTGATCAACTATAGCCAGGTATGATAAAACTGTTGGAATGCCAATCACCCACAATAACTTCTTATGCAAAATACGTTTTATTTAAACATAAACTGTGTAAACAAAAACATATATTTTTATAAATAACAATAATAATAATGAATACTGTAAATTAAATTCACATTTAAAATGACAAAAGTAGTACCATTAGGAATTCCCTTATAGTGTACCCCAAACAAATGTACAGTCATCAGGAATTGCCTAAAAATACTTTTTAAAAAACATTTAGCCTACTTCAGGTGCAAGAGCAAATGCCATTTATTAATGTCAGACTAGCTGACGTTACTCAACATTACAAAAAGTTTAGCTGCCCCGTCTGGTAAAGTCAACAGGCGTAGGATAGCCTACTTTCATTGTTTGTTTTTGGAAAAAAACACTGATATTTTTTGTTTCTTCATTGAATTGAAATCACCTGCTCTGTCATAGTAGACAATGATCTGATCACCGCAACAACAGGCACAGACGCAGGTCCTCTTTAGATCCCTGGGGAGTGAGAGTCGTTATGGTGTGTTCAATTTACACTGAAAGTCGGAACTGAGTGTTCCCAGCGCTTCCCAACCTCCCAAACGTAAAACAAATCACGTAACTGCTATTTACGTAAGTAGCAGATAGCTCATTGTTCATTGACTAAATACGCGTTAGAAAGCCTTCATCTTTTGTTTAGAATCAGCTACTAATCACAGCTAACCGGTGCAACTTCCTTTTCCTTCATTCCCTCAGCTCCGCAGCAATTTACACAGTCGGACGCTCAGCTTCTTCTGACTCTTAGTGGGGAAGCGTAGAGCGGGTTGTTCCACTGCAGCCAAACTAGACGCTCATTGGATAAATGCTGGGCTTTGTCCCGCACATCGGACACTCAGTGTCACTGGGGGTCTATGGGACAGTGGGATGGCCGGATGCCTGGCTTCTGCATGATGATTGGATGAGCTGTCTGAGGCGGAATCCTTTTTTGATTGACAGCTAAATGAGCGAATCAGCGATCTTGAAGAATAAACATCCAGCGGAGCATTTTCCAAGTTTTTCATTCCATTGTTCTGAACTGATCCGGAGACTTTACCGATCTACTCTCTCCTTTTCTTCCTCCCCAACCGGTCAAGACAGATGTCAGTCCTCCATAGAGCTGGGTCTGCTCGACGTTCCTGTCTGTTAAAGGAAAGGTTTTCATTGCCACTGTGTAGCCAAGGGGGGAATTGTTGGGTCTATGTAAATCATAAATAAGTCTATACTTACCCTGTAAAGTATCCTGAGATAACTTTTGTTATCATTATGATTATGATTCGGCACTGTAAATAAAATTGAATTGAAATATAATTGAATCTTATCTACATACACCTTGCTAGTACAGGTTGGACCCTTGCATTCAAGGCCTTATTTCTCTGCGGCATATATTCAACATGGTGCTGCAGACATAACTTACAGATTTTGGTTCATAGTTACATAATAACATCCCACAGCTGCTGCTGATACGTCGGCTGCACGTCCATGATGCAAATCTTCCATTCCACCACATCCCAAAGGTGCTCTATTGGATTAAGATCTGGATTACTGTGACATTTTGGAAATACTCGAACTTTCCTCCACAGTCTGCTGCTTGGTTTGAACTACAGTGGATCGTCTTGACCATGTCTAAACAACTAAATGCATTGAGTTGCTGCAAAATGACGACGTCAACGAACAGTTGGGCAGTTGTACCTAATAAAGTGGCCAGTGAGTGTACAGCAATTAATGCACAACAGCAATGAATGCAAACCAAAGACAAATGCAGCAAATTCATTCCACAGACATACACACATGGCACAGTTGAACTCTATAACCGTCTGTATCTAGAAAGCTTAAAATGGTTTGTCCACTTCCTCATCTCTGGTCACTCAGAAGGACAGAATATTAGAGGACTCTGATGACTACGGCCATAAAACTGTGTTCCCTGTTTGTTCCACTGATAAATATGTCACATCGGTTAAGTCATATTGCCAACATCAAATGCAGAGAGGCACCCAGAGTGTAACAGTGGAGACTGTTTGCTTAATTTCAAAGTGTCTTTGCCTGTGTGTGTTCACTGGACTGCAGCTAATTTCAGTCAATAGACCTTTAATGACAAGTGACAGCGGTGAGCGGTGTTAGGGTGTTAATAATACCTGGCTTGTTTTGGTTTGTTTGGGCAAATATGAACACAGCAATCACACTCTGATGCAGGACAAGAAAGGGTGGTCTCAGCTCGCTTTCAGTCGCTCCCTCCCTGGAATGCTTCGTTTGCAGTGTGAACACAATCACCACAATCACACATCTTTCTCTGCAAATACACTCATCAAATAAGCCATAGAGACAATTTTTGTTATGTAACATCTATTAACGGAGATATCCGGGACAGCTGCTAATATGTTATGAGGTTAAACTGATTAGATTGGGGCAGCACAGTGAATGTATTAAAAAGGCTTTTTTAACCACTAATACTGCTCATGATAACACCAAACCTCTGCAGTAGCATGATACGAGTCTTTACACATTAACCAAAGCACCAACAACGTAGTTAGTGAACCCGTAGTTTATAAGAGTGTTTTGAAAGACTTACCAACTGGCCCCGGTACCAGCTCCTCTCATAGTAAAGTAAAGGTTAATGTGTAAGGATTCTCATCATGCTGCTGTAGAGGTTTGGTGTCATCATGAGCAGTGTTAGTGGTTAAAACAAATATGTTTTCAATGTCTTCACCGTACTGCCCCGAGATAATCAGTGTTAGCCGCATTTGGCTGTTAGGGATTTCTCCATTAATTGTTGTTACACGAAAAAATCTTTCTGGATGGCTTATTTGATGAGGGTATTTGCCGAAAAAGACCCTGGGATGATTTTACGCTGGAATTTTCCTTTAGGCCAGTTCAGACCAAAGATTTGCAACGAGACGATTTGCAACTTGCAATTAATTGCAATCTCTCACGCATGCTCGTTGAGCCTCTGGCAAAAATAGTCTATAGCTGACATGACCAGCAGACTTTGCTGCGAGCTAATGGGCTGTTAACAAAGGGTGATGCGCCCTACGCAATGTTTCGTCTCATCTTAAGTCTTTGTCCTGAATTGGGCTTTGAAAAGGACACTGAACCCTGAAGAACAGAGGACCTCTATCTCATCCTGCCTGAGGAGAGGACAGCCAGAGAGCAGGGGCAGTTATATAAAGTTCATGTGTGTGTGTGTGTGTGTCTCTCTACAGTATGATCTGACTGGTACGGGCTGATTATCTTTAAAACAAGGTCCAACGTGATGTCATTGTCAAAGATTACTAACATTTTAATGTAGTGTACCTCACCTGCGATACATTTCAAGGGTAGTCACACTCCATCACTTTCTTTTATCAGTTTGATTAATTTTGCTAATCTGAGAAATGTTTCTTTGTTTTGTGACCTTCTTTGCAATTTCCCATACTCACCGTCCTGCTTTGTGTTTTACGTCTTTTTATCTGTTTGTTCTAACCATTTCAGGACTGTGATCATCGAGATGAAATTTGAGCTCAGTGAGTCAGAGGGTTAGCAAACTTCATTATACTTTACAGCACTCGAGATAATTATTTTCCACAAATCACATCTCTTCTTTTGTAAGCCAAATCTAATTAAAAAATTGACTTAAGGTGATACTTTTGTGAATGTGTGACTTTGAATCTCAACTTCTTTACACCTGCTGTAATCCTCTTTAAAAAAAAAGCCACACAAATAAATATGTACAGCCAAATGCAGCCAACCCACAGGCGAGAGGAAGGAAAAAAAGCACTTAGGGGCCTTACATAAACTGATTTAAAAAAAAAAAAAATGTTTTAATGGAAACTGGTACAGCTTATACAAAAGCACCACATATTCCGGAGCTCAACTCTCTCATTCTCAACTGTTTAACTTTTTCATGTATCCACAAATTGCTTGACTGAGGAGGAGTTCAATGAAAGCAGTCCTAAACTTAGCCAATCAGTCATCTGACATTTTGCTCCCACAGAGATAATGGCCTCAATTAAACAATACGGCAATGATATGCAAATGAAGATAGCAAGAAGTAAACCCCAAGTTGAAAAATTATCCTTTAGGTACCAAGATAAAGAAAATAGAGCAGCCCTACCTTTAGCCCCCGCTCCTCTCCATGTGTAGTGTGACCGTACACAATCTGTACTTGTCAGGTTTTACTCTGCTCATTTTTAGGGCACTTTATAGTGCTCCCATTTTCTCTGTGTTTCCTTGCCACACTCCTAATCTCCTCCCTGCCAGGGCCAAATGGCTCTTTCTCCCTCCATCTTTCCTTTAATTTCCTCCCTTTATTCATCCCTTCATCCTACTGCTGTCTCTCTCCCAGCTGGCTCTTGGCCTCTGCCCAGGTGGGCTCTTTGCCCTGGAGTTTCATGATGGCCTGCATCACTGTCTCCACCAGTGCTGGGGGACAGCAAATGGGCTTGATCTTTGTCATTTTCTTTACTCCATAGAAAATGAGAAATGAGAGAAAAGAATGAATGGATGACCACAGGTTCTGGTGAAAAGAAGGCCAGATACTTAGAGATTAACTAATTCTACTGTCCACTCTGTACATTTTGACCACCTCTGAAGAAGATCTCAGCTTGTGACTTGCAGGGTAATCCTTGACTTTCTGAATGCTAAAGGATTCTCTTTACAAATGAGACAAAGATTAATAAGAGTTGGCTAGATGAACAGCTAAGGGAACACTTAAGTTATTACAATGTATTCTGCAGGGAATCATCTATCAGTAGTTATTGAAACATTTTTACTGTAGCACCTGGGAGTGTACATTGACATTGAACTGGATAAAGATAACTGAAGCCCTCTACAAGAATGGTCAGAACAGTCTCTATTTTCTGAGGAGACTGAGGTCTGCCAGCAGACTCAACTAACTGATCCGCACAACCAGGTGCATAGTGATAACCTGACTATGCCAGATGGATTGATTCGCATAATTCTCATTTGCTCAACATATCAATCTGGGAACTCTCATTTGGAGATCATTTGGGAAGGGGCGAAAATACTGGTTGCTGGTTGGATAAACCGTCTGTCTATCACCAACATACGGGTCAAATCAACTAATCAGATCAACAAAGCGTATGAGGTTCTAACAGCATCGAGGCAAAGCTCAGAAAGTAAACAACATGTCAGTAAAGGATATTTGCCTTCTGTGTGACGCGAATTTACTAATAAAAAGCACAATTTCAGGTGCAAGGATCCAAGAGAAAAAAAAGCTAGCGAGCGACTTGCTCCATAGCTGCGCTCATCTCATCTGTGTAAGCCTCCATGTTGTTTACACTGAACAGTCGCTTCTTGTTTCGTCACACTCCACCTGAAAGCCAATGCTGATTGGTTCGGTCGCATGGCAAACTTCCCCAAATTTTCTCCGCCGCAAGTTACCAGACTGATTTTGCGAGTAAAATACAACGGGGCTAGCATTGTGAGGGTGGAGCTGGACTCTCTGGTAGAGCTGTAGCAGAGGAGGAGGCTGTCCAAGTTACGTTTCATCTTGGACAATGTCTCCCACCCACTCCATGACATGTTGGTCAAGTCCACCAAGATGCACCACAGCACAGAGTGCCACAGGAAGTACTGCCTGTGGCCATCAAACTGTTCAACTCCTTATAGTGTCAGGCACTCTGAGTCAATAGACCAGCCCCTGGATTTATTTATATCTTCAGCTGTGCAATATTGACCAGTGTGTGCAGTGCTCTGTGCTAATACTGCAGTAAAAACCATAGTTTCCATTTTCCAGCACTATTATTATTTACACTACTGTTTATAACGTAGTACAGATATTAATGTATGTACATATTTATCTCTATTGTTTGATATTGATGCAGTATATTGTAGTTTAATGCACATATATTTTTTTTTTTTACGATAACTATTTATTAGTTCTATTTTCAATATATTGAGTATATATACACTGTAGTAGAATGGACCTCATTGTGGAACCAGGGGACAAGTCAGCTGATCACCAGAGTCACAAGGAGTTTTCACTTGTGATCACGTTTATCTTCATAGTAACGAATGCAATGCTCTGCAATGGTATATTCCTCTAAAGCGCTGTCACATTGTGCAAAATGCAGTCCTGTTTAAATCAAAGGTCATGGGGTCAATTTGATGTTCAACAGTATGTTTGGAATAAACTTTTGAATATTTTAGATGCAACACCAAGAGGATATCATGTTTTCATGTGCATGTCAAGGTACTATCCAAGGCTTACCTTCTACTGCTGCTCAGCCTCTCTTGTCTCCTTTACAGTGACAGACAGATGCTCATCACACTGTCTCTGAAAATCTGCCACCTGCCTCTCGCTGACATGGCCTCTCGCTGACATGGCCTCCACCTTCTCCCATGTGTCACTGACTAAAAAGGCTACAACGCAGCTTGCTCACCTGCTCCCCTGTTTACTCAACTCAACACATTTCTCTGCAAGCAGCATGGATGGACCCTTACTCACACACACACACACACACACACACACACACACACACACACACACACACACACAAACTAGCACATACATACACACACACACACACACACACACACATGCAAACACACACACACACAAACACACACACACACACACACACACACGCACACACAAACACACACACACACACACACACACACACACACACACACACACACAATCATATGAGTGACATTGTTTGTTATAGAGACGTGTTTAGTGAACTGAATAGAGCAACAGAGGCATTTATTTAGAGAGGAAGATAAGTAGGAGTCAAGACAGGTGGCGACTAAAGAGACAACTCAAACTGCAAAGGGCCAGAGAAAAGAGAATTTCAACGAGCTGTACTTAACAGTCAGAGCACTAATATAGCAGCAAAGAAATATCTGCTATGTAAATTGGAGTAATGGTGTCCTGGGTAGAAAAGTCACTGTTGTAAAGGGGAAGGGGAATTGAGTTTAGGGTTCTTTTGATTGGAAGGAGAGCGACTGAGGCAACCAAGGAGAGGCTTTAAACTAATTCAAGGTTGTTTTATAGAATAGACATGTGCAGCACATGAAAACAAAACAATTCACTTTAAAATGTCTGAAATTTCCTAAAAATCCTGGATGAAATACAAGAAATCCTTGATTAAAAAAATAAAATCATCTTTGGCTGTTGAGCGAGAGATTCGACCTTAGCACACATAGACTGTATAATAATAATGGAAGTAGCTTCCGGTTCGAAAAAGTACGTATTACGTACGTGAATGCGTAAGTGTCTTAACCCTGTATTCTTTTCGAATTCCAGCAGGGGGCGACTCCACTGGTTGTAAGTCAGTTTGTATAAAAGTCAATGGGAAAATCATCCTTCTTCTCACTTGATGTATAACCTCTGTAAACATTTTCCTAATGAGTTTACGATTTCAATCACTAGTTTCCAGTCTTCTTCAATACAGCATGATGACCATTTTGTAAATGATGGTCCCATTTAGAGAAAAATAGACTATAAAGCAGGGGATGCTTTAGGTTGTGGCTTGTGATTGACAGGTCACTGTGCTATAGTAGAGGTTTAGCGATACATTCATTGCCTTGTGTACATTAAAATAGCTATGAACTTGTTTTTCAATGTTGTCTGTGTTAAATCCAAAGGATTTCAACCCTCTCGCATTGTGGTTTCACAATTCACTGGAACAATGTGGTTGCCTGAAAATGTCTTGATGAACGTTCAGTTGCACCTTGCTAACAAAGCTGGGAACTTAAGGGAAACTGAGGATTTTCAACCAGCTCTGTGTTGTTGCAGCGGACAAGAGCTTCCAGCTCACTCCTCAAACTGGCAGATTCCCTCTTTAGCATTTGGGCAGTAGCTCAGTCCATAGGTGACTCGACTGGGAACCAAAGGGTCGCTAGTTTGAGTCCCTGTGTGAACCATGTATGGAGTGTAGACTGGTGGCTGGAGAGGTGCCAGTACAGTGCTGTTGAGCAATGCACCGAAACCCCATCTGCGCAGGGTGACGATCCATTGGCAGCCCCCTCGCTCTGACATCTCTCCATTAAGTGCATGTATATAGGTCCTGTTTGTGCATGTGTGTGTATTTCGGGCCTGTGTGTGTGTATAACATGTATAATAACAGAGTGAAAATTTTCCCTTGCAGGATTTATAAAGTTATTTTTCTTCTTTAGCTTAGTACAATTATACTGCTTAGCGTTCCTCCCCAGCTCTGCCCTCTTGGTTACATATGGTCACATTTGGTTTCAAACAGCCACGATGGCGATGGCCAAAATGCCAACCTCCTGGGTTCAAAATGGTAGTCCACAAAGCTGTGCATTTAAGTTAGCCAAAAAAAACAATGGCATTTCACAAATTGAGGACAAGTGGGTAGTAGGTGTGTGGAGGCAATCCCAGCCCACTTTTGTTCACTATTTCCAGTACAGCTCCTTTAAGAAGTGTTTTCATGTATTATTTTGTGTCTGTCTTAATTCTTAAATACCCACATGTACGTGGAGTTATTGGTTGCTGTAATGTCTTCCAGTGTATATTGGCCATTTAGTAGGCTTGATATTGATAAATGACGATCCTTTAAAGTGATTCTGATACCAAAGTACTTAATTTGATGGTTTTTTTTTCTCTATTTCAATGAGTAGAGTAAAAATGTCCAAAACAGGCTTGAGGAAACTTGGTAAACTGAGGTCAATCAGGTGGTCACTTGGATAACACAAAGGACGTCCCAAAACTGATTATAAAGTAACTTTAGTACATAAGCACTTTGTATATTTTGCTAAGAGCTTATTAAATCATGATAAAATATATTAAAAAGATGATGCTCTATGGCATTACAAGTCAGGCTAAGCTAAATCAAGCATTGAGGAAATAGCTACAAAGATCTAATTTGAACTGAGATCTGGTCGAGGGCCTTGTGAACACAATTAAAGTCAGGTCATGTTTAATGGGCACGGAAATGAAAGCCTCCTGATGTGGAAAGCTGAAAAAAAAAATCCTCTGTTTATGTTCAGCCATGTTCAGGTTACTGCCTTCATCCCAGACAGCAACATCTCTCTCTCTCTCTCTCTCTCTCTCTCTCTCTCTCTCTCTCTCTCTCTCTCTCTCTCTCTCTCTCTCTCTCTCTCTCTCTCTCTCTCTCTCTCTCTCTCTCTCTCTCTCTCTCTCTCTCTCTCCAATTCAGTGGCTGCTGCTTTCAGGTTGGCTCCAGGCTCTGATGGGCTAGTTACATTTCATAGAAATCTTTAAGGCCTCATCATGTCAGAGGAAGGATGATGAGACTCTAGCCATACTGAGGTAAGAAAAACGAGCCACTAAAGGACACCATTGGGAGACTCACAGAAGCAGTGTGGTAGCCACAGAAGGAGGCAGTTCCTGTTAACAAACACACAAATTCAAATGGGGACACCAACCTTTATGATAGCACTGTGAACACTGAGTCTTTTGTACAGGTAGGGATGAGTTGGGCATCCTTTTCAAGGAACCTTACAGGGTTCCCACACCTTTTCACGGACAAGATAATCAAATACTGCCGTTTTGTCACACAAGGTGCCAAACTCACCAGGCTTTCAACTGTAAACCTGTTGGTGGAGATATTAGATGGTCAGAGTAAGTGCTCAAGGATTAAGAGCACTCAACTCTGCAGGAGGCGGGATAGGGTGGTGGAAACACACCTTCACTCAGGAAACAGCACCGTTCATGTCCCTTGTGTCACTGTAGTTATGTTATGCACTTTTTTTTTTACCCCATCCATGATCGTTTGCCTATACCTAACCACGTAGTTTTATGTGAGTTCAAAATGTTAATTTGTTCTTTGTCTTATAGCGATCCGGGAGCGTCACACTTTTGAAATGCAGGGCTACCCAGGGCATTGACAAGTGATGCCAAGGGTCCTGACAAAACGGCAGTATGTGACAAAGTAGGGCAAATGTATTGAAAGTACATTACCTGTTAGATTTTTATTGCACAGCTTGCCCTCTGGGACATATATCATATCAGCTTTATTTAATAACATTTTCAGCTAGCTGGATACATGGATGGTGACGGAATGCAGAAGGAAAGTGACGAAACCTACGTGATGGTAAACAAAACGCTACGCATTGGCGCATATTAGAGCTATGTTAAATCAACAGCTACAGAGAGTACTAATTCAGTTATGTCATGTTACATTATGTGGAAGGTTATCCACAGAAAATTGCTGTAACAATTAATTTCATTAGTCACGACAAAATTCCAGGCCTGGAAAATGGAATTTTCTGGAATTCAATGACTCTTCCTGACTTTCCATGACTTTTAGAACTCTGTATTTAGGATACTCAATAAAAAAGCACTAATATGGTAAATTAGAGTATGTGAGTCAGTGAGTTTAGCTGGTGTAGGAGGACTCTCTGAGCTCTGACAATGTGATATGGATACTTCCAGCAGCTAATGGTCAGAGGGCCAGGATGCCATGTCACCCAGAGAATAGTGATTAGCTCCGGGTAATGGTGCCTGCCAGTCCAATTAGTGGCATTATGTGTGACCAGTACCCTATGCCACTAATTACAACCGGGCCCAGAGTTTGTGAGTGATCAGAAACAGACAGCGGGAAAGAGGTGTTCTGTGAGAAAGAAAGTGAGTGTACGCATGCTGTGTGAGTGTGACACGAGAGAGAGAGAGAATGAAGAATTCAAAATGTGTGCATGAGTGTGTGTGTGCGTGTGTGTGTGTGTGTGTGTGTGTGTGTGTGTGTGTAGGCAGCTGACCCTCTGCCACAGCATCCACCCTGTCATTTCCAATTACAGCAAGCCTCAGGTCCTTGCTACAGCATCACCCAGCTTAGCAGACCTCATTTGCTTGACACCGAGCGTCAATCAGCCATTAACACCATGATTCATGGTGAGACGCGACCCACTGTCCTCAATGTAATATTAAGGAGCTGCTGAGAGGAACTGCAGGGGCATAGTTACATGTATCTGAGGGATGTAAGACCGCAAGTGTATTTCCAATGAATTATTATTTTTATTAGGACTTCTGTACGGTTGTGATGTCACTAATATACTATATGTAGGTAGAAAGAGAGGCTACAGTGCTGTTACAGTCATTCAACGGCAGTGACGGGGCAGAGATGCTGAGAGTGCAGATGTAGAAGACCCAGAAACTCTGACCAATCAGAGCAGGCAGGTCTTTTTCAGGAGGGTCTGAACACTGGTACGTTCAGAGTTTTTTTTAACATTAAAGCATGTAAACATGTTTTAGTAGTAGAAAGAACTGGAAAATTAGCACAATATGGGACCTTTATGGTACAATCCTCCAAATGTTCCAAGTCACGCACAAAGGGAACAATGGAAGTTGAAATATACAGTAGTTTGTAGAATTAGATTTTATAAACCACTGTTTCCACTTAAAAACAGTTGCTATGTTTTGTGCAGCACTGAAAACTATCATGTTGCAGTGCCTGTTGAGGTTTACCCAATTACACAGAAAAAAGAGCTTTACATGAAAGCTTATTCCCTTCAGTTTGGCATGTCTGAATAAAAAATTACTACCATTACTATCATTACAAATCAATAAAAGCAACCCTTATCTGCCGAAAGAACAACTTTGGTTTGGTTTATTCACATGTAAATAGATTTCACTTAATCACCAGTACTGGTGAGTCATAGTCTACAGTGCGAACACATACAGACACACAACCACACTAACAATGCCAATCTTTTACTTGAATTGTCTTCTCTTGGTGTCATTTTTAAAAGAAATCCTCTAGGAAAACGTGATCAACTTTTGAATATACACACATTTCAATATACAACTTTTAAAACTGACTATTTGTATAATCTAAACAATTACAGTACAGTAGTTTCAGCAACCTCTGGGCAGTTTTTTTTCTCTTTTTGCAACTAACAGAGAAAAAACTGCTGAGAGGTGTTTGAGTGTGTGCTATTGTGGGCTGTTTTTTTTTTTTTACTCTTATTTACTAGCGGAGTTGTTGTGAGTTTTACTGGATAAAAGTGCCCCACAATTGATCAGAAACATACAATACCTGCATGTAAGCCCTTGTTGTTAGAGCAACAATTCACATACAGGCGCACAGGGAAGCTGAAGTGCCATTGAGTGCAGAGGCTCTTCAGGCCGGAAGCACTGAAATGTGATTCATACTGTTCCCCTTTTCATAAACCTGTGTGTCAACGGCTTGGAAGTTGGTGTAGGTGCACATTGAGTACCTAGCCAAACACATTAGCAGATGAAATTTTCTGCTCTAATTATGGTTGTACAGGCAGGGCTGTTCATCTGTGTTAATGTACTCATTGTGGGCTACAGGTCAGAACAGTGTGAAACAAGAGAGAACAGGATACTCAAAGAGATGAGAAGATAAGAGAGGTGCGGAGAAGGCAGGGAAATATTGTGTACCCGCCAGTCCCGTTTTTCTTTTTTTCTTTCTTTTCTTTCCAAGTGTTCCTTAATCATTAAAAAAACCCTAATGGAAATGTCGTCTACAGACGGAATACAGGGAGGCACTTGTGCTGTTAATTTAATTTTGTGAGAGGTTGTTGCATCATGATCCTTTTGCAAGATTCACAATATGTTTCTATGCTATGTGATTTATGCATTCAATGCATTTGTAATTTAGCCGATAAACCCACAGCATTACAGTTAGACTTAATCTTACTTTTGTGCAAGAGGCTTCATAGTGTCCTTCCAAAGTTGTAAATCCCATCTTTACAGCACTATATGACGTTTGGCAGCGAAACAATATGAAACATCAGCTACTATAGCCATTAGTATAAATAAACTGACAGCACTGAGTCATCACTCGTGACTAAACCAAATTTTTAAGTGCAGCTGTTGGGTGAAAAGAACAGTATTTTGGTTATTCTGTAAAAGCTGTCCAAATCCCCTGCCAGAACAGATCAATAGGCCTGTAGACAATTTATTTCTAATACAAAATATTATCGGAAACCATGTGGATATAGACAGAGAAAGCCCATCAAATATACACAACACCTCACCCACCTTGATGCTTCCTCCTACACAGATTTTGGAGTTCTTATACTCCACCTGATTTCCTTCTTTGCTCCAGATGTAATTTCTACAGTAATAAATACGTGGCTTGCAAACGCATTACAGTGCATTACCGTTCTTAGGTATATGTACTGGACAAACAGTGAATGAGGATAGTCTGCTAAGGATGACACGTCTGTGTGGAATCCCCTTAGAACCAGCACGACTCACAGATATGGCCATTTAATTAACAACTGTTCAGTGCAAAATTTTCTCAATTCTCACAATGAATTTTCAGACATAAAGTGGATGCAGCAGTTGTTAATCGGTCTAAATTTTTCTTCACCTGAAAATGAATTTTAAGAGGTTTAAGGGTGCATAATGGGAACGTGATGCACCATCGAAAGGTGTTGCACCCCAATGGCTCCCTTTGGCGACAGGCCTAATACCAGCTGATACAGGACACAGTGTGCCGCAACAAAACAATGTCAGAATCTACCTACCTGGAGCTCTCCCGTTGGGCTCTGACAGAGGACTATGAACATGTTGATCCAGAGTCCACATGTCAGACGGAGAGATCAATGCACACAGAGAGGTAGAAAGACAGCAGAAGCAAGCTATACAAATTATTATTAATACATTTTTCTAAATGATCTCCTCTAAGACTTGCTCTAGTAAGCCATGAAGTGAAACTGAACCCAGGCTGTATGCTTCTGATGGACCTAGCTGTAAAAAGATACAGCATCATCAGTGTATACAATTAAGCTGTGTAACATTTTGGCCATGAATCAAAACTCGTCTTAACATATAACAATTCAACTCTTGTATATATTTGTATTTGTACTCTCTGGCCTGCATAAGTCACAATAATAGTGTTGTTGCCAAGTGACAACCACACTGTTTGACTCAACAACTGTAAGGATTCGGATGTATTCAAGCGCCAATGATTTGTAGAGTTTAACTCTTGAAGTGTCAGTTTAAAGCCATGTCAGCTTCAACTTCAGGGCTAAATGACCCAAATTCAACTGAGGCAAAAACTGAGAATATGAGAAAATCAAAAGTCTTGGATGAATACACCTTTCAGTTATCACAGAATTACTACCATGGAATTCTGTAGGAGCCAAAATGAAATATTGTGTCACAGGTAGTACCATGTACCTTTCAACCTACATCGCCATTGATTCTCGTCACTTTACAGAAATCCAACTTTGTGTTGTGTGAATGTTTGTCTGTCTCTGTGCGTCTCTATGTGCCCTGCAATAGACTGGCGTCCTGTCCAGGGTGTACCCCGCCTCACGCCCGATGTCAGCTGGGATCGGCTCCAGCAACCCCCCGCGACCCCGACCTCGGGATAAGCGGTTGAAGATGAATGAATGAATGAAAATAGATATAAAGACAAGACTGTGTTGTGATATCTGTAGGCAAAGACTGAAACATGACCTTCTGAAATGCAGCTGACTGAAGAGGAACTAAAGTACAAAAGCAGAGGTGATTCAATTAAAATGGTAATTAGGGTCATTAAGGCAGGGGCCAAACTTCTTTATCCTTTTTTTCTCAGAATAACTGAGGAAGTCACCAAATACAAATTGTGTCCCATGTCAACTGAGCAGGGGTTTCATGGATCTTTCAGGTTGGAGAATATATTTGTGGGTTCTGGACAGCCTGAACCTTGAACCAGCTGGGAATACTCGACTGTTGTATGACAACTTAGTTTAGTTCTCTGTTGTTAATATGAACAAGAGTTTGAAAGCAAAGCCACGTGCTGCTGTATAGCAGGACTATGCTCTGTCAACCTTACCTGGATAAATCAATTTGAAGGAAAGCAGAAAGCTTGATTATCTCCCAGAGATGAATAAATACAAATTACCTCTGCAATCACATGGTAAATGCCACTTTGTTGATATTGGAGTCTTGAACAAAGATGCAGTTAGAAGGGAGTTACTTTTAGCAGGGGACCAAATATGAGATGACAGCAAATAACTGTGACAAATGGCGTCTGTGAAAGTGTTCCATTTAGTGGAGATCAGCAACATAAGGGCGGCAGTCTGAGACAATTAATATTTAATGTTCAGACAGTCACAGCAATATAATTCACTGCAATTATGTGCAAATGAACTTCTCTTACTCAATCTGAGGCACAACAATCTTTATCCCTCTGCTATATAGTGATGGTGATAATTCCACTCAGTTTTCAGGGAACTATTGCAGTACTCTACGTAGTGAAGAGACAACAGCATAAGGAATGTATCAGCGGAGCCGTGGTCTGCAGAAGAAGACTGATGGTAGCTATATGAGCCCACGGTTCGATCTAATCTGCTTTCATTTCCGTCTTTTGTTCCAGTTTTCCTTGTTTTAATTTCTTAGAGGTTGGGGTGATTTCCTGAGTAGAAGGCATCAGATAGAGCAATGTTCTTTCTCAAACATCACTGGATGTGCAACACTGATATAGTAGTGCCTGTGTGTATGGGTGTGTGTGTGTGTGTGGGTAATCTCACCTTGTTTGAACTCCTGCTTTCCGTACCGCTTGGTGACTTCCACGTGGAATACCTGGTGCTCAGATAGGTGGTGTTCTTAGACAGGCTCTGTCTGCCCGACTGAGGAGAAAACACACACAAACACAATGATAATGTAGAGTAAGACTCTCATTATTGCCAATTATACCATGGTCCGGGCGAATACTTAATTCTAATTGGCTGCAGGGTGTCCATTAAAACGGGATACAGGACACATACTAAGTAGTTAGGGTGAAACTGACTAATGAAACTAATGCTAAATCAAATGAAAAAGAATGCAAATACTCTTATTTCCAACACTGACTCTAAACCCAGTGCCTCATCCTTTGAACACCACAGGATGGCGACTGTAACACATAAGCTGCAAGAATGAAGTTATACTGTCCCTCACTTTGTATCACAGCATTCCTCTCACATCCCATTTGCTGTTCAACTCGTTACTTCCGGCTGCAGCAGACAGCACACATCATTCTTCATGAAAATCTAGATATTGATTTAGGGGCAATGACATAGCTGGATAGCTAGCTTATCTTGTTGTTAAACATGCTGTCAAATTATATTTACAGTTTGTCAACCGTACAACAATGTTATTGACTTTGAATCTTGCTAGCATACTGTTGGCCTTAACTTTCGGGCTATTAGCTGGGATTAAAAGCTTAGCGGATAGGAAATATCTCCTGTTGCCAATTTTTATCTAAAGTCCATCCTTTTTACTGGAGCAGTGAACCATTTCCATTACATAAGAACCCACGGGTTGGGAATGATTGTTCCAGGTATTAGTCAAACCCTCAGGAGCTACCAGGGTAGTCTGTTCAACATAATAGGCTAACTGAAATAATAAAAGAAAAATCTGAATCTCTTAATGAAACACTGAAAATATAAATGTATGGTCTTCAAAGAGTTTTTTTTTGGCAATTGACCATGACCATGACCATGACCACCAACGATGTACAGGTATATCTATATTTGGAATGAATGGACTTGACCCCTCCATCGTACATTAATTCCTCATTTGGGCACCACATTACACTGAAGGGGTTATAATGACCAGTGGACGCTATATTATCCTTAACTGCATGTCGACTAAAATATGAATAATTTGACAAAAAATATTGCTTTAAAAAATATTTTATGGATTTAAAAATGGTCCTCCAGAATCTATGATCAGAACTGTGTCCATAATAATGGTCTGTTATTCACAGCAGTAGTCTACTATAGACCCAGTCAGAATTGAAGTGTTTACAATAATCTTAGGTAGAAGGTTGGAGACCTAATCAACCTGTTGGGCCACTGACAAAGAAAATCCCACCACCCAAAACTAGCAGTTTGTACGACTGAAGACGGGATGCCGCTGTCCTAAAAGCTTGATTTGGTCATCATTCATGTTCACACACCCATGCGCAGCACAGGGAGCAGGGTTCAGTGTCTTGTCCGAAGACACTTCGACAAACCACCGATCTTCTGAATTGAGGACGACTCGCTGAGCCACAGCTGCCACTGAAAATATGGAAAGGAAACTAAACTGTTAAACTAATGACTTGCATTCATGCTAAAGGGTATTTTTCAAGAGGCAAGTGCCTTTCTGCCTTGCATGCTGTGATTGGAAACGGACCACTTAAAGAACACACTCCTGGAACTATTTTGCAGTCCATGTGCATGGACAACATAAAAATCAGAATAAGTATTTTGGAGAGACAGTTTGTATAACTGACAAAGGCGCTTTGCATAATACTTAATATCTTGCATGTGATAAAATCTGCTACACTGCAATCAAACAGTTTTGATTAACTGCCAAATTTCACAATTTTAATCTTAATCAGCATTGCATCTGATTAGCATTGTCACCAACCTCACTCTTTGTCGCTAAAAATGGATCAGATTTTTTTGTTTTTCAGAAGTGTGGTCAATGTTAACGGATTTACGCCCGCACAAACCCACAGTCAAATGTTCTGTACACAAAAGCTATCGGAGAAGTGTTGATCCATGTTGTTGTTTCTATAGTAATGTAGTGCTATTGATTTGCAGTGGCGTGTGGTTAAGTGGCAGATTGACAGCAGTGTGTAGAGAGCAGAGCCTGGTGCTGAGAGGCCTTCTCTTTCTCAACTACAGGACAGCTTTTAGCTGCGCCTCATGCTGTGTTTTTCAAAGGAGCTTCAAACTGGGCATGAATCATAAAACTGGCAAACAATCAACACTTCAGACTACAGCAGATGAGGACCTCTTCTATTGATTGCGGTAATGCACTGGATTGACTGGACAGAATGTAATGGGTGGAACTGACGCTGTGGGTGGATTTATTGGGGAATTCTCTGCACTGTGAGTCCATTTAAACATGTATGAGAGTGCGTGGTGTTCTCAGACGCACTGTGTTGGATGGCATCTCAGAAGAGCACCAGGCTCATGGACACTAGGCCAGGCGTCAGGTTGTATTCCTCCTTTTTGGGTCGGGACCCATCTAGAAGGTTCTCATACACACGAGACTCAATCAGGAAATCACCTTCATCAAATTAATTGTTTACTGTGTGTAGGCAGTTGCTAGAGGGAAAAAATAAAATAAGAGAAATGCGAGAGAGTAGTGTTGCCATATTTGACTGGTTTCTACCCAGTTGGGCTAATTTTGATCATGTTGAGCTGGAAAAATAGCATTAGGCTGGTGTTTTGGTCAACATTTGGCTGGGTTTTAAGAACATTGGGAGTAATGTTTATGGTGGAAAACAGCTAAAAATGCAGTATATTTAATGTTAATATAATAATTTAAGTAATTTTAAGTAATTTAACTGTTTCCACTCACATATTATTGACTTATTTAACTTCAGAAATATTTGATTGATGAGTTGTCGTTAGGGATAAGGAAATACCAGCTTACCTGGATGTCACTGACATTGGTTTTATTGTCTTCCGTAACCCTTTAGGTTTTCAAATAGGCTGTATTTTTTGTGGCTCACATTTCATCGGCGTATTCAATCACTTTATAATGGCTGAGCCACAACGCCAGAGGTGAGATTTGCAATTTGTGTATTGTGTAACTGCACTCTTTGTGGGTTGCTATAGCTAATATATCTAACATTTTATCTGTGGTTGTTTGATGATTCGATGTAGATATGAAGCTTTGTATGCTCATGATGGAGGATTTCCATTGAGCATGTAATGGTTTTATGGTTTTACACGGGTTTCTGGCAAAGTTTAGATTTGGGCCGTATTAATTGAATTGTGTGGGTTTTGGGTTGTGACTGGGCTGGAAACTGGTAATCTGATCTGGCAACACCATGGGAGAGAGATGACAGCACAGAGCATGAACCAACTGACCTGCTAACTACAGACTGAGGCTGCATCCTCTGGTCTTACCAAAGTAGCACTCCACACTTTGTTCATGTTTGAATTGGCTTACAACTGTGAGCTGCGTTATTAAAACCAGGAACCGATCCAGGCTCACCAACGAGCACCAACAATTGTGAAGTGTGAAAGTGTGAAAAGTGAAATTATATTATATGGCATGTGATATCAAAAGTCTAAATTTCTCCCAAAAAATGATAGCTTAAGATAATAGCTAAATAGATTTTCTTTTTAAATAAAATTGCAAAAATATATATATTTATCAGAAATGTAGTATCTAAATAAGTAGGTCTAATGCCTCTGTACTCTTTTTTTCCAACAGGAATCCAGGTTTTAAAATGTATTGGTTATAGCTCACAAACAATTGTCAAAGAATTAGATGTGTTTAGTTGGTGCAGCACATGCAGCTGAACAACAAACCCCTTGTGCCATCTGGCTTTCAGAGCAAGAGGTACGTGAACAGTTTAAGTTTATACAACCCATTTAGCAATCAGAGAGAATACAGGGCATCTGAATCAGAGAATGGGGTGTTTTTCTCTGTCACAACCCTGTTTCTGAGTGAGCTTGATAAAGTGGAATTATTTTTGCATTAAGATCTCGCCTAGTGCAGCACGTCCATTTGCGCAACACTTAATTGCAGTGATAAAAAACATGACAGTCATAAAAGAGAGAAAGCAGATGCAATCAATAAATGTCTCTGAAATGAAAATGCCAGAGGCTCATTTCAACTTCTCACCTCAAGACAAACAAGACCTAATGAAACGCTATATCACTATTATGACAGACACCAAACCAAAAGACAATCAAAAAACAAGAGAATAGCATCAGTATCCGTAAAACAAATAAAAGAATGATAATTACTTGTATATCATCAAAAGAAAAAAAGCACATTAGTGATATGGTTTAGCAACATGTCTGGTCTCAGAGCAGCAAGACAAATGCTTTGATAAATTAGACTGTTTGATGGATGAATAACACTTCTATTCCTGCTTAAAAAACAATCTGACATTTACAAAAAAATGCAAATCATCCCTCTGGTTGATAAAATGCCCAGAAACATTATTGTCTCTACAAGAAAGACATCAAAGCTGTATTTGAATGCATCACAATTGCACTGTGTCCCGCAGTTAGTGCTTTAAAATGACCACAAAGCTCTCCAGCTGGAAAGTGGACTAAGAGGAGAATGAGCTATTAACAGATTAACATCCACTGAATCTGATGAGACAGTTTAATGTCTCACCGTGCAGGGTTTGGTGAGGTTAAGGCAACAAAACCACTTGCTTAGGTTTAGGAAAAGATTGTGGTTTGGGTTAAAATAAGTATGTCACATAACTATGTGAGATTCGTAAAATACGTTACGTAGGCTAACTTTTTAGCAACATTTATCCATCTTTAAAATGCTTCACTGATATTGCCACATGTTTTATTGTGTTTGTCACTCTCGCTTTTAGACTATGACAATAGAGGTCTCAATAAATGTCAATATTGGCAATGCGATCTGCTATACATAGGGTCACAGTGTAGCCCGCATGGATGCAGCGGTCACTTCAGGTGCAAAATGTCATTTGTAATGTTGATAGGTCTATGGCCGTCAGACATTACTGGAATATAGTAACCAGCTTCTACACAATCCTGAAGCCGCTTTCAAAGAGAAGCTGCACAGTGGGGGTTGGCCTACCACCCATGCATGAATACCAGCTGCTCTGCCACATTTACGTTTCCTCTAATAAGGCCTCTGGTGCCTTTTTGTTCAGATGGCATCAGAGGGCAGTGCTGCAGCTTAGTCCCCTGGTCCTCATAGCAGGGTAATGCTGCCATCTGATCAGAGAAGCTTTGAATTAGCCTTTGCCTACAGTTAGGAGAACTTTCACCCTAGGGATGTACATGGGTATCTGCATGTGCATCGCATTTGACCCTCAATACGGATAAAACCAACCATGAGGTTGAAGAGATTACTCATCAGCCACTGTACATCCGGAAGCTTGAAGAAGAGATGGTGAGCAGCTTTAAATACCTGGGCATTCACATGAGGACCTCACTTGGACAAGAAACACCACACAGCTGGTTAGGAAGGTTCAACAGTAATTGCATTTTCTGAGGAGGCAGAGGAAGTTTGGCATGTTTCCTAGGATCCTCACAAACTTCTACAGCTGCATTGTTGAGAGCGTCCTGGCCGGCTGCATCACCGTGTGGTACGGCAGCACTACTGATGTGGAAACGCCTGATCACCAGGGGCCTCACTGTGCATAGGATTCACGTCAAAGGTGGCGCACAGACAAAACATAGGACGTGCTTGCACGTGAATATATTGGGATTTCTAAAACAGTGTGGACACACGTTTCCCTTTATGAATCACAATCAAGTCTAAATGTGGTGCAGCTTTGGCGGCTTCATATCACACCTATATATGTCTATAAATAGTCAATGAAACGCCCCAAACTAATATTAATTTATACTGACATGACAAACACAGAAAATGAGAGGAAAATAAAAAAGACAACAATCAATTTGAAGTTGACGTTCTTGTTGGAGAGGTGGAAAAAGAAAAAAACATGTTGTTTGGAGGACACAGTGAGGGCATTACTAAAGACAAAACGGCCGTAGAGTGGCAACATGTTGCAGACACAGTTAATGCAGAGTCAGAAGGTCAGACCGTGGCCGAAATGAAAAAGAGATGAATGAAAGCAGTTTCATTCTCACTCGGTGCTCTTATAGCAACATGAGTGCAGTCAACAGCATCGATTACATTTGAGAAATAGGACATTGCTGCAACTTGCCCCTTTTTCATTTCCCTGTTCTCAGAGATCTAAATGAACCATGGGAACAGTACACGGCAGTCGGAGGCGGCTCATAAACCGCACATCCTCATTTGTCAGTAAATCAGCGTGTGACTCATTATGCATTGTGATGACATGCCTTTTTATATTGATCCATTTGATTTGATTGATCTATAACACTACAGGTGTGGGAATTAATCTAATCTAATTTCTAATAAAAACAAACATATTGAAAACAAAAATAATACAAACTAAATACATTAAAATAAAGACTGCATTAAACACTGTGATATATGATAACCATATTAAAGCTGGGATCCCAGAGGGAGGCATCAATAACAGCATCAGTGTGTAAACATTATTTGTCCTGTTCACCGTATTATTTATGAGTATACTATACTATTCGAAAGAATCGATCATCTATTTACCAAATAAACTGCTTTTTAAAATTGCTTTGTTTTTGTTTTTATATTTTCCTTTTATCACACTTCGATTTTTACATTATTTGGCATGGGACAGCAAACGAAGAATTTCATTGTCCTGGGAAAGTTGGCTCTGTACTGTGCACATGACAATAAACACTTTGAATCTTGAATCTGTAGTTTCAGAAATGTCAATAGCAATGCTCTCTCTCTCTGAAATGACCTGTGATTGGCCAAAGTATTCCGTTACATTTTCTAAAGCCTGAAAACAGACACAAGAGGAGGTTCAGAAATCAAGTATTCTCTCAGATAGTCACATACATAAGTTAAGTTAAAATCAGTAAAAGTTGAATTTTAGTATCACACGGGACACAAACAGCGGCCTCCTGGATGAAAGTCCTGTATTTGTTTGACCCGTCCATCCACCTCAACCTCCTCCCCGTTGCTCTTTAAAGTGTGTCATCTCACTGCGCGTTGGGCAAGACACTGAACCGCGAAATGCTCCCTGTGCTGCGCATGGCTGTGTGATGTGGTGTAAATGGTTGGATTAGATTAGATGTTACATTGATTGCCACTGCCATCAGTATGAATGTCTGTGTGAGAAGTCAGAATAGTAGAAAGGCGCTATGTAAACACAAGTCCATTCCTTTAGGGTCTTATACAGAGACTGATGGCCACGGAACAAGTCGATGAGTTTGGAGTGAGAACGGTCTGGTTTCTATTTTACACAGAGTGACAGAAAGCATACTAAAGTCTAATTTGATTGGCCTTGAAATAAGTAATAAAGAAGATGAACATTAGTGTTAGACTCTGGGTAACTAAGTGAATATACTTATGTTTACAGGAAACCCAGTTCAAGTCACCCAGTCCAACAAATCATCTGTGGACATCCAGTGGCCTACAGTTTCTACCATTTTTCTGCCTCTTTATTACCATTGACCGTGATAATGTAAGCTATAATTATGTGAAAAATGTAATAACTGCAATGGATTTCACTTGAGCAATTAGATTTAGTCAACATATTTCCAATAGAAATGTCAACCCAGTACTGATGCATTCTCTACATATTGATCAATAACTATTATCTGTGGGAACCCTCCCATGAATATCCTGCTCATACAGGGATTTAGCTGCGTGTTATTGTAGTGGTAGAAAGGATGTGTAATCTATGCTTATACTGTAGAGTGGATAATACCTTGGAGATTACACACAATGATAGATGGGACTGCGGTGCTCACACAATATTGATATTCAAATATCTAGCTGATAACATCACATGTCTGGAGGGACAAGCAAGTGAGATGAGCAGTAAAACAACTTGACTGAGTGAGTGAGAGGAGAAAATACACAGAGAAGAGATACCTGAAGCACTCATGGATCCAGTCTGCGGATGGTGTATTTGGTATTAGGGACGTCTGGAAGAGCTCTCGGCAGATCACGCAACACCTAGAGGGAGATGTGGAGAATAAAAACTAACATACAGCTGAGTTTATCCTCATCATTGGGAATATTAAACTAGTGTATTGACATATATTAGTTGCTATTTTGTACGTGCACATTTGTTACATAAAACCAAAATAAACTCAGATAGTAATCTCTCGATGCCATTATTTAAATGTATGTCCCCTTCACTCCATGCAACGACAGTTTAACTCCAGAAGGCAGAGTAACACTGGAGTAGAGTAGAATGTGTGTGAATTTAGACCCAGACTTTGGAGTCTCCATACACAGCCACCACAGAATGAGGATTCATTCACCACCCAAGATTTAGTAGAAAAAGACAACAGAAATGTGGTTCTTGTGGTGGAATGATACTGTGAAATATAGTGGGATAATTACCAAATAAAACTAGATGATGAATAAAAGCTTATAATCATGGAATTTGAAGGACTGGAAGCGGATAGATTTCTTGTAAATTTCAGTTTAATTAGGCAAAGTGCCAAATGCTTCCTCTATTTATGGCAGCAGTGAACAGTTTTAGGAGTTCAAACCCAAAAAAATGAGCGATAATGGGTCTGGTGGGAAGAAAACAAGCTATAAAAACATAATAGAGTTCTTTTTCACATAGGCTTCGCCCTCTAAGAGCTGTGAAGGCATAATACTATGGTGGCCTGAGGACAGATTCACTCCTAGAGATTCAGTTCCTCAGTCAAACCGATGTGAGGATGATACATTGTTTCAGTTTTATAACTGGTCTGGTTTGTTTTCACAAAGACCAAACTCAAACGGTCCACAAATTGTAAACCAAAGCCATGTGGAGGAAATGTCATTGAATTTTTGGCCATACAGTCGTCGGATAAAAGAGAGCAAACCCTTGATGGAGTACTGTAAGGTTTTGTTCATGTTGATAATGATCTGGAGTGCATATTAGCACTTGAGAGCAGACTGCTTTGGTCTGCACATCAGTTAGATTCTGGTGTTCACACTGGACCTTATAAGAGCACCAAGGGTTTGGTTCAACGGGACTAAACAAAGTTTGTGTGAACCTACGTCAGACTCTCCAATAGACTTCAAGTCCTCCTTAGTCCTCTGTTGCTTTTGGTGCATCATGGTACTGTAAATCCACCTTGCTTTGGACTCCTGCATGTGGGGAGAAGAGGGGTCTGTTCAGGTTTTACTCATCTTGTAAATAACATGGCTTTCTATGTTATACTGGTAAAGAAAAAGAAAGGCAGAACATCAATGAAAGATGGAGAAGGGTAACAATTTGATGTTGTCCACTTCAAATGCTCAAGAGCCAAGGTAACTCTGCAATTATTTTCTCAATGCAATATGGCTAAAAAGCAAATGTATCCAGTTTCTTTGTGGCAGCAGAATAAGCAGGGCCGAGATGAGAAGAGTGGGGAGAGGGAGAAGAGAACAAATACGGCAGAGAGGGGACAAGTGGCCGAGGTAAGAAGGAGCAGGAAAGGTTGAAAGGAGCACAACAACAGAGATGAAAGACTCCGAGAAAATTGAAAAAGACTGAAAAGAGACAAGAGGTGAGCTGGAGAGGGACTGAGCAATGAGTGGAGAGATGAGAAAGGAGAGTAGAAAAAAACCAGGAAACAAACAAAGAGAGATTGAGGAACTCGAAAAAATGAGACGGGGGAAACATTTGCAGACAGCCTTTCAGTCAATCATAATCTCCTGGGTGTAGGATACGAGAGAGAGAGTGTGCAATTTTGCAGTGGTTATCATTATCATCACAGCTATAATCATAATCAGGGTAATTCTAGTGTGGGGAGATGGAAAGGCGCATGGCAAAGGGTGATGGAGGAGGATAAAATGTCAGACAGGAGGAACAAGGACATTACCAGGTGTAACCATGGTGAAATGCACAGAGTGGGGAGTACAGTTGGTGCATGAGGGTAAAAGAAGGACAGAGGGTGGAGAAAATAGAGAGATTGCTAAAATGAGGTTCTTTTAATTAAATCAGTCAGTCACAATTACCAGGTTTATAAAGCCTGTATTGATAACAATAATGCTTTTCTCAGGGAATCCACAATGCAATGGCAACATAATGAAAGAATAACATAATGATGATGTTATATAGGCTAGAGAAAAGAAAGAAGTCTGAAGCACTTTCAATTCAAACACCCTGTTGAGAGAACTCTTATCCCATAATATATCTGTCTGTATAACATTGACTGTTTCATAAGAAAGAAAGTACAAAGAAAAAATAATTTCTTATCAAACAATTCTGGAGAACTTTATAAGCCTAAACTTTATATGGACTTTATATACTTACAGACATTCTGAAATCATGGCGACGATAAAATAGGGTGTGTGGCTAAAACGTTTCAACTGAAATGACGGAGAGGATTTGGTTACAATAGCACTGACCAGAGATGTGGGTCCTCCCTCCACCATCGACACCTGCAAGAACATGTCCTGCTCAGACAGACAGACAGACAGACAGACAGACAGACAGACAGACGGACAGACACACACACACACACACACACACACACACACACACTGCAAATATCCGGCTTCTATTGGGAACAACCAAGTTAATGCAAAAGTAAAGATATAGGGGCGGTCGGTGGCACAGTGGTCAGAGCACTCGCCCCATGTAAAGAGACTGAAAGTCCTTGAGACAGCAGCGGGCGGGTTTGACTCCGACCTGCTGCCCTTGCTGCATGTCTCCCCCCCCTCTCTCACCCCATTTCCTGTCTGCTAAAGGCTAAGGAAAACTAATCTTTAAAAAAAAGAGAGATTAAAGAAACAGATCATTTAAATTGTAAGTATAATTGTAATATCAGTAAAACACACCTATGAACAATAAGTCCCACACACTGAAAAAGAAAATAATAAAGAGGTAATCATGGTTGACTGTCTAACAGTAATCTCACACACACCTACACACAGACCTGGCTAGCCAAAGTGGTCGGGTGTATGTTGAGGTCATCCAGGCAGCAGAGCAAGTGTTTACTGCACAATCAGAAATATTTTAATAATCCCAGGGGGAAAATTGTTTAAAAATGGTTTAATAACATATTTATGTCCGTTGATTTTCATATCAACGAGTATATGGGGCTAGTCAGGCTGGCTATCCTGTCACTGGATCTGTTACTTCAACATGGCTATCACTAGCAGCCTGTCCAAAGCAAAAACAACTGTAGGAATCCCAATTTGAAGCAGAAACTCTGATCTCAGTGCTATGATAAAGGCAGACACTCAGTATGATAAAGGCAGAGTAAAACCACAGTATAAGGTGACCAGATTTTTTTTCAGAGGCGTAAAAACCTCCAAAACATGACCAGTATTAACTCTTTGATATTCAACATTCATTTGATATTCAGAATAAAACATCTACTATGCATTTCATTGAATTATGTCAAACCTCTTGTGCAACATAAAGACTAATATTCCTCATATATCACAAGGCTTGTTTTTTAATAATGTATTTTTTAGGATTTTTTGCAAAAATTAAATCTATTATGCTTCCTTATCTTTTAACCGAGGGATGTTAAACCACTTTTGAAACATAAAGACTAATATTCCTCATGTATCAAAAGGTTTGAATTGAATAATATATCTTTTGTTGAATTTTTATGATTTTTTTTTTTTAATGATTTTTGACCTGGATATGTCAAACCACTTGTGCAACATAAAGACTAATATTCACATTACATAATACATAATATATCACACAATAATATTCACACAAGGCTTGTTTGATTTTCTACAACACTTAAATCTATTCTGCTTCCTTATCTTTTGACCTGGAGATGTCAAACCACTATGGTTTTAGCCTGTCAGTAGTAGGGTGCGCAGCTATATGTGTCGTTTGGTCAACATTTACGTTTTTTATTTTTTCCTATATTTCATTTTCGGATCTTTCAGTCACACTGAAAACCGGGGACATTTCTGGGGGCAGTAGTGGCCGGGGACAGGTCACTGGAAACGGGTACTGCCCCTGGAAACCGGAGAGGTCTAATCACCCTACCATAGTAAAACGGGTGATGTAAGATTGTCAAGTTACTTCGGTTGTTCCACCGTCCTCCACTCACGCTACCTGCTGATAGCTTCTGTAAGCCATTTTGTGGAGTTGTCAGCTGTTTCCTTAACTTGCCTCTTAGGTGTCAAAAGTGAGTTAAAACAGAAAAGTTGAACTTTTAAATGAGATTAACACATTACTGCTGTCGTTCTCAAGATGGCTGGCATGTATTGTTCTTAACAGCGACCACAATGTCCAAACTCTTCACACAGACTTCTGCAAAGCAGAAGTCTATGTGCACCAAACTGTGAATCATTTTTCATTGTTGTTTCACAAAATGCATTCAATGACGGAGTTTTCCTAAATCAACTCTTTTCTCATTCATGCTCCACCACCTGCAAAGCACTATTTATTTACAGCACATTTTCCAAATGCTAACGCGCTGTTTTCAGAACATTCAAAACAGAACAATACTCTGAAATAATAATCATTCCAAACACGGATGATTGCAATTTCAACTGAAAGCCTGCCCAGGTGTCCTGTTTTTAGTCTTGTTACCGTACACACAAAAAGGGACTGCTTCGACATGATTTTGTTTGGAAACACCGATCAGGGAAGACAGGTTGGTGGGGAAAGAAGAGTGTCAGGGAGAGGGAGGATGTGTGCGAGGACTTCTACTATACCTGCTATGAATGGGTTTTTATTGCAGCGCTGGAATTTCAGAAATTAGTTTTTTGTTTCAACTTTTTATTTTTCTCAAGTAAATTACCCTATGCAAATAGATAGTAAAAGCAAATAGTTGCATTTGTAAATCGTTGTGGTTTGTTTGCAAATTGTTGTATATTTTACTACAATCAATAAAGTAAAGATATGCTGCTCTTATTCTTGAGTAACAGTGGAATAACAGTGTATGCTTTCTGAACAAGAATTTGGTCAACAAGATTATTTTTGCATTTTGGAGGAGAGATTTACTGTTTGGCCAACATGCATTTTTGTAGATTGCATGAAGAGTTTTGGAGAGTTTACTTCAGCACTGACCGATGCTTGTAAGCCTGCGGCAAATAACTCTACCTGCAGAGTACCTGTACACCTACTGTACCAGCCGCTTCATGTAGCTATTGCACCCTGATTTCTTGAATTGAAAGTTTTGAAACTATGCAGTAGTTACTAAGGACTTTGCAAGAACTGTACACACCACATGTAATTATAATACATGTAATTCATCTTTGACATCAACTCAGGAAGCTGTGACAGGTGTGTGACACATTGCATTATTATTATTGCCGTATTCAGTATGAGGTATATACAGCCCAGCCCTCAAGAAAATTGTTTACCTGATGTGAAGATTTGAAGAGGGATTATTATTAACATTACTGCTCTATGTGTGCCATGTGTGTCAACGAACTAACCTAAAAACGTACAGTATGTTAATTACTGCTAAAGTGGCATTGTAGTTTTCATTCACAAACGTCTTCTGCACGTGTTGCAAAAACAGACCTGTTCATTTTTTTGCGTTAAATTATATTTTCAACACTAAAAATGTCCAATAATAACTCAGTAAAATTACCCTTTAAAACCAATATTTCACAATTCATTCGAGCATTTAATCCATGAGGCGTTAAATAGTTTGGTTACAGTAAAATGTCACTAGATGAAAGTAATTTGTAAATCAACCACAGCAAAAGATTTTTTCTTCTCCACAGAGCTAACACATTTCTGAAAATCAATTGAGACCATACCATGTTGCACCTCCACACTTAAATAATACTTTAGGGAGTTCTTCGAAGCCACACAAAAATATTCATTTTCAGAAACAAATAGAGGCTTTGGAGGTAGGTATTAAAATGGGCGCCAGAGTAAAAGAGTGAAGGAGGAGGAGATGGATTGATACGGGGAAAATGATTCAAGCCAGGTGAAATGCTTTAAATTGGAGAAGATAAGGGGAGAAAAAGAGAAATTGAGCTATTAAAAGAGGGATGAGTCTGAGGAGAAAAACGGAAGGAAGAGAGAGAGTGAGGCACTCGTAGAGGCTGGAGAGAGAACGATAAATAGACGCGCGGATGAACAGAAGGAAGGAGAGTGGATGAAGGGATTGGAAGTTGGAAAAGGCAGGGGGGAGAGAGAGAGAGCGAGAGAGAGAGAGAGAGAGAGAGAGAGAGAGAGAGCAGGTGTAAGATTCATGGAGTGCACTTATCCCGAAATATATATGAATCCGTGGCAGGAAATGAGACAGATGCAGAAAAGAGAGAGGGGAAAAATGTCAGGGGGAGGGCTGCCAGGTTAGAATGACTCTTGCTCAGAGTATTTGCCTGGGAAAGTTTGGTGCTAATGGTGATGGATGTGGAAGGGGGAGGGCGGAGGGGAGGGCCATACGGCGGGGGGGTTGTGGTGACGAATGGTGATGATGGTGATTGTGGTAGAGGTGGGGGGGTGATGAGTGCCTCCATCATCCCTGGCTCTCTAACAGCCCTTCATCAGAGCTGTCCAGCACTGACGTGACTCAGCCTAATTGCGGCGCCTTGGAGCAACGCTTCACTCTTTACTCTAATTGTAGTGAAGCCGTTATGGAGGCTATTCAGTGTCGCCACATGGTCGGATGGAGGCAGATGCTCTCTCGCAGAAACACAAAGAGAAGTATCACATGCACACCCCGACACCTGTACTCACTCGCCTTTGCATGGCTGTGTCTCATGCTGCGAGTGAGGGCGGCTTGTCAAAAGTTATATTTAGCTGACGGGGGAGATGTGAGGTTCTAGTTTGTGCGTATGTGGGTGAATTCATACGTGTGTGTGTGTGTGTGTGTATCTATAGATTTGTCCGTGACTGTGTGAGTGTTGCAGTGGTACTACAGAACAAGTAAGTTACCTGACTTACTGTACAAAAACTTTTAAAGAGTTACTCCAGAAATTCAGTATTTTATCTCCACAAATTTGGGGAACTCAAAAGTATAAATAATGGTTAAAAGCAAAAGCTCTGAAGACACCAGACTCCTTAATATCCCATAATGCAGCAAAAAACACAATTGGTTTCTCCCTGCTTGGTAAATACCAACATCTTTCAAACCCCATTCCCCGTTTGTAACACACTCTATCATATATTTTTAGTTTTCAACTTATCCAGTATCCAAATGAGATAACCCTAATGACATCCGCAAGTTACACCTTAAGTGCCCTGTTTTTTGGACCCTCAATTCCATTGTTGTGAATGTAGATTCTCAAATGCCTATCATGTGACAAGGAACAACCAATTACAGCTGTCAGGTATTTCTTCTGCAGATATCACAATGCAGGGCCACACAGAGCATTACCATCTGTCCTATGGGCAATGTTGCTATACTGTATACACTCCACCTGGAAGAAGATCAGCTCTGAACTTGCGTTTTATGTTAAGTAGGCTATGTTGTGTTTAGATGGAGATGTTAGATGTCAGTGATACGGTTATCTGGTTGTGGTTGCTTAGCGATGTCCATACCCTTGAACGTTGGCACAAGAGTGGCACCCAGCAGCCCACTTTTTTCCCAGGGACATGTATGAGCCTAAAGCTGCCCTGTGGTGTTCTGTTTACATTCAGTATGTATCTAAAATGTCTACTACATTGAATGCTTTTCTTTCCTCATAAAACATTTGCAAAGCCATTTTTTTAATATCATAAAATGTGCATGGTTTAACTCCATGTTTTCTTCCTCTAGTCTACTTTAGCACTGCCTTTGTTGACACATTGATGTATTTGTTGCATGTGCATCCTCATGCATGGTACAAACAAAATGTAAAACGCTGTTGCATAGCGCTACTAGCTCCATGAAGGTGTAATTTGTCCCACTTAAAGGTGCACCAGAGCTAACAGGACATTCATGTCAAGAGCAGTCGATGCAGAGAAACAGATGTGTTGCAGATATTAGCGACAAGATGTCATAACATACACCTTCCATTGCTATTTAGAAACTCAGTGTGGTATGACTCCAGAAACTGTTGCTTGTTGGTTTTTCAAAGTGACATTTTGTACACTGTTTTGGCAAAACAGTCCCTGATAAGCAGTCAGTAAAGTAACTAAACTGACAAACAGGGAGATGGATGAAAGGATGCGCGGAAAGTGGGATGAGATGAGACAGGAAGGATAAGAGGGAAGGGATGAAAGCATGACAGGAGAGAGAAAGACAGAAGAGATAGGGGATGAAGGGTAAAAGGAGAGAGACACAGATGAAAGCATGAAGGGGTAACAGGGTTGACACGATGAAGTGAGATAGTTAACGTGGAATGAGAAATAAGGAAAAGATAACGGGAGAAGAGACAGGAGAGTGAGAGAGGGAAAGGTAGAGGAAGATGATACATATGGGGATGAGAGAGAAATAGGTAAACTGGGGTGAAGAGGGTAGGAAGATAAGAGCAGATGATTAGAATAAAACAATCTACACAACCCTGAACCCCCAGACATATCCTATTTACATTTTTGCATAGTTTTAAAAGGAAAATTGCCACTTTTAGAAAATAAAACCTAGTATTGTTTAACACACTCTGTATGTTGAAAAAAACTAATAAAAATGTCCATGTGTCAAAGACTGCAGTTCCTCTAATGGTCACTTAATGCTGGCTCCAAAAGTGAGTCAGTTCCCATAGACCCCCATGTTAAAATGTTGAACTTTACAGCAGAAATATATTATATTATATATATATATATATATATATATATATATATATATATATATATATAGAGAGAGAGAGAGAGAGAGAGAGTCTCTATAGCTAATTTCCCCATTCATGACAACTGTACTGTGATGATCTTAGGCCACGTAACCACAGTGAGTTATCAACCATTGGTTTGTGGACTACTGATCTGATGCCAGGAGTTTGACATTTGGTCGTTGCCATCTTCAAATCAGCTTCCATTATATAACACATTTTATACATATAAGTGCATGAACTGGCTGGAGAGGTGCCAGTTCATGTCCTGGGCACTCCAAAGTGCTGTTGAGCAAGGCATCGAACCCCCAACTGCTCGGGGCGCCGGTCACTGGCAGCCCCCTCGCTCTAACATCTCTCCATTAATTGCATGTATAGGTCCTGTCTGTGCATGTTTGTGTATTTCGGGCCTGTGTGTGTAACATGATTAATAAAAAGAGTGAAAAGATTCAATTTCCCCGTTGTGGGATAAATAAAGTAATTCTTCTTCTTCTTCTTCTTCTCTAACATTAAAAAAAAATGAAACTTCCAATCGTGTTACACACACACACACACACACACACACACACACACACACACACACACACACACACACACACACACACACACACACACACACACACACACACACACACACACACACACACACACACACACACACACACACACACACAATAATAAAATGAAGTATGGCTGTATGGCTGAGCACTGATAAACCTGATAGATCTTGGTGTTTTGGAGACAGAAGTAACCATATAGCACGCAAGTAATGTTTCAGTGGCCCTGCACTAAGTTAAACTCTAAAGAGAGATAATTTAACTGACTTTCGACCTGTGACAAAAAATCCTCCAATGGACTTTTGCCGGGAGGTGAGCAGAGACTTTAAGCCGCTGGGCCCATTAATCTGCATGTACTGTAGTGAAACGGAGCCAGTTGAAAAATGGCAGTTTCCCTTAAGTTATCAGCAAGGGCTAGCACTAGCTTATTTAGTAAGATGCAACGCTGATCTAGATATTTTCCTTTTCCAAACCTTTTACATTTATTATTAATTTCACCAAACTGCAACAAACCAAAAATTGTACATGTTTTGCTGGAATAAAGCATCAATGGGCTCCTTCCTTTAGGAATGCATTTGGTAATCCATCTGAATGGACTTTACTATGAGAGGAGCAGGTACAGGGGCCAGTTCAAGTCTTTCAAAACACTCTTTTAATAAACTCGGGGTTTGCTAACTATGTTGTTGGTGCTTCGTTTAATGTGTAAAGACTCTTATCATGCTGCTGTAGAGACTCTTATCATGCTGCTGTAGAGATTTCTCTTTTAATAAACTCCCTTTTTGCTAACTACATTGTCGGTGCTTTGTTTTCAGTGTAGGGACTCTTCTCATGCTACTGCAGAGGTTTGGTGTTATTTTTAACAATATTAGTGGCAAAAAAAGCTGTTTTAATGCCGTTACCGTATTGCCTCGAGCTAATCAGTGTTTCTTGGAAAAGAAAAAAAAAGAATTTCAAATGTATCAGTGTATCGCTAAGCCTCTATCCTGACTGACAGGTCGCAGTGTAGCCCCTGCCTTAAGCCTACCCTGCTTGGGACCAACTTTTTTACAAAATGAACATCATGAACATATTGAAGAAGACTTGAAACTTTTGATTAAGACCATAAGGTCATTTTACTATTCAGCTATGTTCAAGCTCTACACTCTGAGTACAATTTTTTAAGAGACTAACACACTTCATTCTTCACTTAGTTCTGCCATTAGTGGTAACAATATTCTCTACACTGCTAAAGCCTCACTGCACATTAAGTTATACTGGTATGTGTCAGTCATATCTGCTTCATGCAAAAGTCAGTGTCCCTGAATAATACTAAAACATCACTTGGAAGAGGTTCTACATACGGTACATACGGTGTATACACACACACACACACACACACACACACACACACACTCATAGAAATTCTGTATGTAGGTGAGTTTGGTGACTGTTGGCGAGCAAGCCTAGTTGAAGGTAACTGTCAGGTTAGTGTCGGGTGCACAAATACACTCACAGACACACACACACACAGACACAGACACAGACACACACACACACACACACACACACACACACACACACACACACACACACACACACACACACACACACACACACACACAAACAAATATGCGGTATATACATGTGCATACGCCCCCTGAGGTCAGGTACACAAGGTCAGACTGTTATTCACTTGGCAAAATAGCAGCAGTAGCCCTTTGGCAGCTCATCTTCAAAAGAAGAGCAGGTTTTTGTTCATGGTGTCCACAGAGTGCGGGTAAAATAATGTCCTGAAAGAGTTCAGAATGAAAGAGTTCAATGCATGAAACGTTTAGACAATGATGCTGCCTGCCAAGAGAGGGATTTCAATTTGTTGGACAAAAAGGCAGCAGAAAAGTTATATATGATTCTCAGCTTGTGTTGTGTTTACAGGTGGTGTTTTAGTAAGACTTTGTGTTATTTTGCACCCACTTAAAGGAGGGAAAGCAAACACATTCATATTTATCCAAAAAACCTCGACAACACACATGTGATGAAGATTATTTTTCCATCTCATGGTCGACAGTTCTAGACAGCCATAGAAGACAGCCTTATGAAACATAGATAAGCAGTACTACAGGTGGTTGTGGCCATCTATGGTTCCCAAACCACTGCTATATCTACATCAACCATAGGTTTATTACAATGGTTGAATCCACTGGACCCAACTTTCTCACCTGATTCTTGACTCTAGTACAGAAGGTCATTTGTAGGGTATTATTTGTGTCTTTTGGCTCCTTTATTTCCCTTAATTATTTATGTCTGTTGTAACCTGTAACAGCAGTACTAAATATTACAGCGGTATGTTACTGTAGAGACAAAAGGAAGCTATCTTGCATCAAGTGATTTCTTGGCCCCACTTATTATATTATAACTTTTTAAGTTATTTTGACAAGCCTTTTAGCAAACAGTTGCTACATATCCAACTAGTCCTGGAACACTTTTGCATTACTTTTGAGTCGCTGTTTAAGCTCTGTTTTGAATTTCACCAACTCCTGAAGGATACATTCAGCAATTTAGCTGCCTAATAGTCACTAACTCTCGCAGTAACATGAGATCATGCAAGAATCCCATTCACTTGTCACATGAAAGTCTATCTTGTCAGGCTCCAAGTACTGCGTGTCGGCTAGAAGTCCTCCGGCCAATCAGTGTCAGTGTCCTGTGATGAGCTACTGGCAGTTGAGGGAGGAGGTGGGGAGCAGGGGGTAATGACAACATGAGAGACACTGAGGTTTTTTTTAACTGAACAGCTGTGGCTGGAAACTACACTGATGTGAGCAGTGAGGCAGTAACAGAATTAACCCACATGCAGTACTTCTCTGTAGGCTAATAACCCCTATAGATGTAATCAAATGACCCATTGTTAATATGAAAATACTGAGTGAAGCAGCTTTAAGTAGTGCTCTTAGTACTGCAGCAATGTGAATCATAATGGCAGTGACATGCAAATAGAGCACCCCATGAACAGTGAAAAATGAAAACCTAAGAAGTTCAAGAGCATAACATACCTTTGTTGAACTGCCAAAGTATGCAGACTTCGACTAACCCACCGACGGGATCAAATACACACACAACACATGGAAACAAAGAGATGCATGGCTATGAAGCAAGAAAGTGTCTCTTTGTATGCGCTGCTCAACTGAACTTTTCTCCAAGTCTTCAACTAAAGAAAGCAGACTGATATATGAGTGACAATAATAGCATAAAAGGTGGACTACAAACATTTGATGTTCATGTTATTTCCACTTCACAGATGTAACAAGGGAAATATATTCAGCATGACGCAAATGATAAAGTTAATGGGGTGGAGATGGAAGATAGAGTCAGTCTCAACATTTCATGTTCCTGATTCAGTAATATGAAATGCCATCTACAGTAGACAGCAGAGAGGTAATTAAAGTTCAAGTCTCTGATTCATATATATATATATATATATATTGGTTTGGTCTTTGATGTTTTGTTGTAGAATGTCCTCTTTACAATTTATGCTATTGTAACAATGGTTCAACCAGTCTGACAACTGAAAGGGCAGAAAGAGACAAAGACCCTCCCTCGACAGTGGTTTTCAGATGCAGATAAAAACAAGCCAACCGGGGCGGCCGGTCCAGTCGCCCCATGTAAAGAGGCTGACGGTCCTTGAGGCAGCGGCCGTGGGTTCGGCTCCAACATGTGGCCCTTTGCTGCATGTCTCCCTCTCTCTCTCACCCCATTTCCTGTATGTCATATCAAAAGGCTTGGAAAACAAACAAACAAACAAAACAAGCCAACCAATAAAAGAATGACTTTTGCTAATGCAATCAATAGATTTTCCCCAACGTCATTGTCATAATCCTATTCATACTGTCACACAACAATATGGCGACTGATCCATTTGGTGTCGCAATATAGTGTCCTCTTTGACAAACAACATAAAGATTCTAAAGACAATAAACATAAAGAAATGGAAGTAGTCTGTAGAAGTTGAACTAGCTTGATGCGATCACATTGTAACTTTTCTACACAAAGTGATGGTGCAGCAACTCCAAGCAAACTGCTGTATGTCTTTGGCCACAAGGTGGTACCAAAGGTCTGGTTTGGACCTGTGAAGACTCAGTGTTGTTTACAACGAGCATGGGTGTGGGTTTAGTGTTAGTTTACTATAGTAAGCACAACCATGAATCAATGATTGTGTGACAGTGCAAAACTTTAATTTTCAGTAGATTGCACAGAATGTAAATCTTTTGTCAGCCTTCATGTGAAAGGTTTAAATGTGAAAAACCATCAACGATCATTCCGTGTGTTTTTTTTTTTGTTTCGTCCTTGGTGTGAAAAGACTCAAAATCTGTTGGAATTAAGCTATGTGCAGATGAAATGTCTGCTAATTTATGAACTGAAACACTGCAAGAATGCAGCTCTATCCCGCTATAGAGCTCAGCTGAGAGCAGGGAAATTTTGAGAGAAAATCGAGCAGTCTGATGATTGTAAAGGGCCGAATGGTTACACTGTAGCAGCCTGGTCAGGAGATTTAAGGAAGGTAAGCAGTGAACGGCCGCTGGTAATGCCACTTCACACTGGCTCCGTCCTGAGTCATGCTACCCAGCACCCCTGCCCCCCCCTCTTAGGAAGGCCATATTACTTACTTTTGCACATCATCCTCAAATATCACACGGGAAAACATTTTAACAGGATCACAACTCTTCATTTATAACACTAATGATATCAAGGTTACCAGAACATTCATCCAAATCAAGACTAAACATCATCAACTAGTCATAAATTATCCTGGCTATTAAAGACTACTCAGACTAATGGCTGTGCTGCTTATATGAACAAGCACACGTGTGGTCAACAAGAAAAGGAAGAGCTGTGTTGAACAATGGTATGGATAAATTATTGTTGTATTGAGAAAAAAGTGTCTTTAAACCAGTGAGCTCGCAAGGCAGGTTACATTTGATTTAAAACCCTCCATCATTTAATCATGTAAAACCCACAAACATGGCGGTGATTTGTTGGCTGTCACTTTGTTCCATCTCTAATGTGCGCCAGACTGTCAGCTAAATGGATCAAGCCACTTGGATGTTCCGGCTCCTTTCTCCGTTTGAAGCTATTAATCCTGGCCTGTCTTTGTGCTTCTGCCTTGTCAGATTTTTAAGACAGCAACCAAAACAGATTCAATTTGTTTCCTTTGGAGTGTATAATGTATAAAATGATGTAAAACCTGATGCTTAACACAGTATTTACTGGCCAGGTGTCCATTCTAACATGTTCAGGCACAGAGATTTACCCTCTAATGATGAGTGTTGGAACCTTGTTATCATCTATGATGGAGTCATCATTTCCTCAGTGTGTCTACAGTTGTCTGGTTCCTGGGGTATGTGGAGTGTCACACTTAAACCATGGAGCACATAAAATATGGACATAGGTTTCTAAAGAGCCAAAATGAAGCTCAAAGTGGGCAGCTCCTGGTGGCTCTGGCCGTCGCCATCTTGGCAGTGCCTGCTCCGCCTAATTCCAGGCTTATCCAGGAAGCAAGCAACGAGGTGGATGGATGGAGCTGAGGCGGACCAAATGTAGCCAAGAGTCACCTGTTATGGAACCGACCTGACACTCGAAGCGGCCACGCCCTAATTTATGCAGACCTTTAACAACAATTAAATGGGTGAGTTGCATAAAAAATAAAATAAATCACCCCCTGTACAGTTGCCATGGACAGGAAAAGAGAATAATAGAAGAAATAAGCTATGGAAACCAAAACCAGGCTACCAGGCTGTTTATTTCTGTTGGCCATTTTTAACATAGGGCCTATGGGGATTGACTTACTTTTGGAGACAGCCTCAAGAGGTCGTGCGAGGAACTGCAGTGTCAAGAAAGTTATCAAAATGCCAATGCAATTGAAAGTCCTCCCTAATTTAACATTTTGAAGCATCTTCACAGCATTGATGCAAACTTTGGACCTCTAAAACACTCTATACTCAAACATGTCATTTCCATATTTCAACGTCACCATAATGTTATAATAGGACCCCTTTTGTCCTTCATTCTTTCCTTGTTACTTGACTTAATGCTCATTTGTAAGTCCCCTCACATTGGCCTTTCCAGTTTGTTCCACTCCAAACCGAGGAGTAAGACGAGTCAAAATAACTTTGAAGTAATGTGAAGGAGACCGAAGGAAACGACGGAGAGAGCCAGAGAGACACACAAAGGAGGAAATGCAAACACACGTTTGACAAGTAAAACTGTCACAAGCCTTCTGGGATTGAGCCTTTTGGTAAATAAAGGTAGGAGGGAAAGATAAACAATGAATGAATCGAGGAGCAGTCAAGCACTCAAGCATGCATACGGAATCACACACTCTCTCTCACACAGACACACACACAATATAGACCCATGTGTCTTCTGTTGCACCTGCACGCATGTTCGCATAATGACTGACAAGACAACAGAGCAGATACACTAAGGAGTCCAAACTACTCCACAAACCCTGACGGAGTGAGAATTCAATAAGGAAGGGGAAAATAAGATATTGAAGAAAAATGGAGGCAAATGAAACACACACAAACACACACACGCACACACACACACACACACACACACACACACACACACACACACACACACACACACACACACACACACACACACACACACACACACACACACACACACACACACACACACACACACACACACACACACACACTCACACAGAAGTGCCAGCAGGTGATAGCATGATTGATTTATAGATAGATTGGTGGTTGTGTCTCAGCTGTTGAAGCAATCGCATCTCAGTGCATGGACTGCAATGCACAAACACAGCTGGGAGCAGGCAGAGGGGAACAGGTGATCAGAGCGAGAACACTGCAGAGATAAATATCGAGTCACTGTGATAAGAGGTGGAAGGCATGAAAGGCAATGAATTTGAAGGAAGAGAAACCGGCGGAGCAATTAGAGGTGGGGAAATGGAACAGAGGAAAGGAGGGAGGAAATAAGGGCCGTTAAGGGGATGAATACGATGAATGGATGCAGTGAAAAAGGATGGATGTGAGCGTGTGTGCACAAAAGCTACAGTGTGTTCCATTTGCCCTTGTGTAATGGTTATTATCTGATTTTAGTGTGTCCTGGGTTACCCACTGACTTCTATATGGCTCACATCTGTTTAAAGAAAGAACACTGTACTGTCTATTTCATAACACATGATTTAATCAATGGTCAATTATTATGCAATGCATTTTTAGGAGGATGTTTTTGATTGAAGGTAAAACACAATAGATGGGCTGTTATGTGTATCCATGGTGATGGCTGCTCCCTGGCATTTATTTGTTTTTTCGAAGTGTACCGCACCGCACATCAGTGACAACTCCTCTGTTGGTAAGAACCAGACAAGCAAGTTTGGGTGCTCAATGTCCGAGGGAATATCCACTGATTGGTAAAAACTTTGACTGATGTCTTTCAGACCAATAGTTTTTGAGAAAAGTGGGACAAGGTAACTCCTCCAGTGTACGGATAGTTAATGGTGTTCCAAGCAGGCGAACAATTGAAAAAAAAAAGTGCACAATATGATTTCAACAGTTTCATCTGTGAAAAAAAGCAACATTTTAGAAAGTTAAAATATTCTATTTATGTACGTTAACTTTGTTGATCCTTTATTAAATAACACTGTTGTCCAACATCATTGCACATAGGATGAAATGCAAACAACGTTGTTTGCGCCATGTTGACAGACTACTGCTGCTTATTCATCCAAATGTAATATATTGAAGAACTTGTGATAACATATTTATCATTTCATACAGACTACAGTACTGTGAGGAGCCACAATTAGCCCAAAAGCAATGTAAGTCAAAAGCAATTGGACTTGGTTATTTGTCTAGGAAGCATCAATTAGGTTAAAATGCACATTTTTGCTGCAGTTGAGCTTCCCTCAAACTGAAATCTCACAGGAACAAATGGTGAGGTAGGAATGAAAGAGGGTCAACTGCAGATGACACACATATAAATTATATTCATGACCAGGTGGTATTCATTCAAAAAAAAAAAATCTGAATGGAATATCGTTAATGTATGCAATACAGTTAGTGTACGTTAGCAGTATAGGCAATTTGTGGTGTATAGCAAGTAAAAGTTAAAGTAATCAGGTTTTACACACAGAGATTCCACAACAGCACCGCAATGAATGAACGCCAGAACCCCGGCTTTTAGGTCATTCACACAGACCAAGCAAAGTAAATCTGCCCCAGGCCCATTCTGGAAGCAAATGAGGCATCTGTGTCTAGTGTGTGTGAGTCAATGGGAACCATTAATCAACCACTCAAAGTCAACCCACGACCTGTCAACTTTATACATTATACAACTGTCAGTAGAGGTAAGGACAGAGACGCAGCACCACAGCAGCCATGCATGTGTTTTTGAGAGAGGGAGAGGGAGGAAGAGACGGTCGTCTATTGCACGCAATGTACATTCATAACTGTACATTATTAATAACTTAGTCTACTCTGCTTGTCACTTTTTGACCTGCCTGTGGGTCGACTCCTGCGTCACTACTGTTTGTCATTCCACTCTGCCCGTTGTCCTATTCACACAGACGTCAGCTCGGCACCATTGCACAGTGGAGGTATGTGCGGTGCAACAGATCTGTCCTTCCATCCGTCTCTGTACCTTTTACACAGAAGTCGGGGCATAATAAAGGCGCAATAGCCCTGCGACAAACTGGCAGAGTGAAGGGGACTATTGTGCCTTACAAAGCCTAAGTGCAGTAACTACTGAAAAATTTAAGCCATAAAAGGCTTTAAAGTTTGTTTACTGTCCCAACAAATGAATATTTGGCACATTGATGATAAAATATAGTTTAGCATTTAATAATTTTTATTCAAATCAATCCTAACCTCCATACTTTCAGGCCCAAAATTGTGCAGATCGTGTTATAAGTGATTTTGTAGTTACTGCGCTTTGTTGGGCAGTATTATCAGTGCCGTACATTCTATCACCACTGCAGCATTATGTTGCTAAAGGAAACATGGCTTTAAGGACTGCTATACTATGTCAGCCTGAAACTAAGGCAAACATTTCTACCAGTGCACATTTTCTTGGTTGACTAACAGAGTGACACAGAAAGGAGCTCCATCAAACGACAGTGGAGGGCAGCGGTGGTGATAACATGGTACTAAAAAGGAGAATGTCAAAAAAACATAATTGGGGAATGAAAAGTGTGTAAAGCTGCTATCTGTAGATGTCTGCTGTGGGATAACTGTTGGCCAACTGTATAAAAAAAAGATATAGTTAGACAGACGCCGATTGTACAGCTTGTTTATGCATGCACTGTGTGTGTGGTTGTGCATCAAGGTGAGTGTGGCTGAACGGTGATGAAAAGGGGAGCAAACACGGTGAGAACACATAGCCTACATCAATGACAGAAAACACCACCAACAGCAGCTGCCAGGTACAAAACGTGGGCTAACAAACCAATCTGATAGCAGCTGAAAGAATGTCTACCAAACAAACTAAAACAAGAGGGAACAGAGAGATTAGAGATGCTGTCCCAAAGGTGAACAAGACAGGATGAAAAACGCAAAGTACACAAGAGCAAGGCACATAAACAAATGTGTTTTTATTCCTCAGTGGGCCCTCGGTTTGGTGTGCGCTTTTGAGTCCATGTGCATCTGTATATGGAGACATGAGTGAGAGAATATTTGGACATCGCAAAATATGTGTTTGCGAGTGGTGTCGCAGCAGGAGAGCGCTGTGTGCCAGCACTGCGCTGGTTGAGAGCTCTGGACAAAGGTCTTGCTGGGAGCGACGCTCCACTAAATAAACGAGAAGAGAAACGGAGAAAGAAATGTTCAAGTGCAGCAAAAGAAAATGTTTGGGATAGAGGAAAAAAAGAGTGAAATAATGATAGTGATAGAGAGCAGAAGAGGAGGAGAGATGGGGGTGGGGGTGGGTGGACCTTCTCTGTGGGTCTTGGTATCTCCAGTGAGCAGCACTGGGCCTGAACAGACCACAGAGAGAGAGAGAGACGGGGAAAGAATTGAGACACAGGAGGTAGTGGATGAGCAATGTCTTGCACTAGCTGGCTGTCAGACACCTGCCTGTGACTCACCGACCTCCTGCTACTCCTGCCGTCTCTGTCCAGTAGGGAGGATGGGTTTGGGCGGAAAGAGAGGCTGTTAAGAAAGGATGGACTCAGGAGAAAGCAGTGGGGTTTCAAGGTAATGATGTGTGAGGGCTAAACACAGACACGGTTTTAGAGAGAAAGGGAGCGGGAGGGGACAGATAGCTCTGATAGGCAACAGGACACACCTGTATGAGAGATGACTCCCGTCCACACACTCTCCTTATTGTCAGGAGGTGACTGTGTGTGTGTGCGTGCGTGTGAGTGCGTGCGTGTGAGTGCGTGCGTGTGTGTGTGTGAGTGTGTGTGTGTGTGTGTGTGTGTGTGTGTGTGAGAGTGTGTGTGTGTGTGTGCGTGTGTGTGTGTGTGTGTGTGTGTGTGTGTGTGTGTGTGTGTGTGCATGTGCAGGTGCGTCCATCCAAACTACTGCAGATACTTCACTTCCAATTTCAGTTGACATGTCACTTCTGTCTCAATCTGTCGCTCTGCCTCTTTCCACCTTTCTAGGAAATATCTTAATCTTTTCAGAAGAGCTCCTAGGACTTCTGTCAATCTCTCTCAAATGTCCCTCTACGTTTCCCATTACTGGTTCACATAGACCAGTATGGATACATGTCTATTTAAACTCCTCCACAACACACTGAAGCTGTGACCTCTTCAATTTCTTGGGTCAAGATTTGAAACATTTATTTGAATTATGTAGTTGTCCTCAACAGAGAGAAAGAACATTGTGCCTATTCAAACAGCGCAGTGTGTATCCATTTCTCCAGTGCTACATAGACTTAGACTTAGATCCCTTTGGGAGGACTCCCGCAAGGAAATTGAGTTTCTTGCAGCTTACAAAAACACAAGGCAGGTATAAAAAAAATACAGTATAAGATAACCAATAAACTCTAAGAGTTAGCTCAATCCCCAAGCTGGCTTTTTTCACCTGGCGCGCTATTGGCTGGTTAAACCCAGTGAAGACAGAGAAGCGTCGCAAGCAGTTCTGTGTTTTTTATATACAATTTATATTCAATATGGCGGCCGCCGAAGTGCAGCAACTGTTGATGCAGCTGTTGCTGTAGTTTTAAATGATTTCAGTGGCAAGTTTACTTTGAAAACTGAGCAGAAACTTCCCTGGAGCAATTCCTCCAAAGAAAGGATGTATTTGCTTTACTGCCGACTGGTTTTGGTAAAAGTTTAATCTACCAGTTAGTCCCACTGGTGGCCCAACGAATGGAGTACGTCATCCGGACCGTTGGTCTGATTGGTTGAAGGATTGTCCAGTTGCGTGCAGCCATTTGAACTACGCCCGACTCTTGTGCAGAAGAAAATGACAGCAGCCTTCCCAGACCAATTTGCAATCATAGCTTGAACTTGGTCTGGCAATAGTCAGACTACAGTCTCACAGAACCTTTCCAAAACCTGTCATTACAAAGTTATTTTACAGCTTGGTATCAAGCAAAATATTCTTGACAAATAAAATCAGCTACAAAGACAGTTCCCTCCCTGAAGCACAACTCAAATTTCAGCCATCTAACCAAAAGAAATACAACATAAACTGAGGTCATTTTCATTTTTTTAAAAAGTACATCCCTTATGTCCTCGTAGATTGGGCAGTAAAACAAAAAAATTAAGCCTATTCTCATGAACATAACATATCATCATCTTATGAAACTTTGGCTAACCTGTTAAGGAACAACTGACTGTTAACATGTGTCTATTATTCACTGTCGTTTAGCTTTGCCTTGGCCTTTACCAAGGAATTCCTGAAGGAACTGTGGCTCTTCAGCTGCTAAATGCTCCATTTTGTTCACCGCATTGTTGCAAACTTTGTCTGTCTGCTCGGCCAGACAAAAGTGTATGTTGGGTTTACCAGAGAGAGCACAGCTGACTGCTGCAGCTTTTTTTGACTGCATGGCATTCTTGTAGGTGAGATGTTATTACTACTGTGTGCATTACTTGTAGCTGAGTGGGCTCTCAACTGGCCTATAAAGGCTACCACTGTACCACAGGCAATTCGCACATGCACAATTCAGCACGGACCTATTGAAAATCTCATCACCTCCAAGCCTCTGCAGCAGATGTAGAGACATCTACACGTAAGCGGAAAAATGAACACCATCTCTCTTTTTTTCTATGTGTAGCAGTGTGTGTGTGTGTGTGTGTGTGTGTGTGTGTGTGTGTGTGTGTGTGTGTGTATGTGTATGTGTGTGCGTGTTGAATGGTAAACTTACACAGTATAAAAACATATTGAAGCTACAATACTGTGGGCTGGATCAAATCAATCCATTTTCACAGCAGCTTTACTTGCACAGCCTACAAGCCTGAACCAGTAGCCCACTTTTCTGCTTGGACTTGGGACTCCACTCGGATTCTGAATGGAGGATAATAGTCATGACAACAAAAGCCCTGTGGGTCTAGTGCCAAAAACAAACTGTTATCCATGTGTGCGTAGTGAAACAAAGAAAATTAACTTCTGCAGATGATAATTTTAGTTGCACTGATTACACAGTGGAAGACTGTGGCTAATGTGCGCAATAAACGCTGCATAAATGTGTGTGAACATAAGGTGCCTGCCACTGATTTCATTTTATTCCCTCGTGTAAACTGTCATTTCATCACTGTTTTTTCTTCCAGAAGTAATTATTGCTTTATAAAACAAAAAATGAGAAGAGCCGGAATTGAGTTTATAAATGTGAATGGGGTACTGTGTTTGCCCAGCTAAGATTACATGTTGTGTAGTGTGAACAGTGCTGTTTTTTTAGTACCTGTACCTGTGCAGGCTGATCATGAGGTAAGAGAGCACTTCACGCAGTTCACTCGCTAGTGGAGAGGTCATTTTTTCCATACAGCTGTCCAAGACTCGTAGAGTTCAGATACTTCCATTCTCCCACAGGGGATCTAGAAAACGTTGAAATGGCAAAAACAACAACAATGAACGGTGAAAAAGTGTCGACAGGAGGCAGCGCATGGAGATAAAGTACTGGTAAGAGTGAGAGGATGAGTTGAGGAAATTGTCTTTTTTTTTTGGGCAGATCCCAAATGTCTTTCTTATTTGTTAGCTATCAAGGTTTGCATGCTAAAAATAATTGGAATTACACAGCTTTTCAATGAACATCTGCTCCATTTCATCGGAAGGTAGCAGGGGGTGTGCAGCTGATGCTTCAAGTGACAAAAAAAAAACGAGGGCAATGGTAACAATGTGCAAAACAAAAGCAGTGCAAAGTGAGAGCGAGACAAAGTCAAAGGTGTAGAGATTTACACAAATGCCTGTTGCAGTCTGATCATATCACTGATGACTGGCTTGTTTGTTCGCTGCTTCGGTTTGAATGACAGGAAAAATAATGTGCTATAATTTAACCGCAGCTATCTGAGGAACATCTGCTCGGCTTTGTGTGCAAGTTGCACTGAGTGGGAATCATTAGTGACAAAAACAGTTCATGCTAAAAAGAAAAAACAAGTCGCTATACAACAGAGGGCAGCTAGAGACGTATATTAAAGGCGTAGTCAGATTTATCAGAACTATTTTTCTTCAGATCACACTGCTTCAAATGTAAAACAATACAGGAACAGATGCTTTACTTTATTGACAAGTTGGCGTCTGTTCCTGTAAGATTTTTTTTTAAACCCTTTAATGTCCTCACAAAGAACAAAGCGGTGCACTTTTTTTTTCTTCGCAGCTTTTATTTCCTCAGGGAAATAATAACAACAATCACATATTATTTTTCTAACAGACCTCACAGTATTTCAAATATAGGCCTCTACCAAACAGTTGAGATGTCTGTTTACAATATATGTAAAACAGAAATTGAAAAATATGTCAATTTGTTGCCATGGATTCATATATCCATCTTTCGTATAACATATCAGAAATATTACCAGTACTAGTATTATTGCCACATATTTATTCCAGATATCTACCATTAAGCTACTCTGAAAACATCTCAGAAATCATATGAAAGCATACTGATATTGTTTTTATCAACTATATAATGCAATACCATTACATATATTAGTTTATTATTATAATTATTATTATTATTATTTATGTTTAGTATATATTTGTCATTATTTTACTTCACAAAAACATTTAGTTTAAAATGTATTATATTAGAATTACTACTTTTACCATAAAAGGACAATTCGACTGTTTGGTAGAACATGGTTTTGGACTTAAAAAAAATTATAAAAGAAAAAATAACATTTATGAAAGTATTTCAGCATGTACATAATGGAGTGACATTAAATGTTTCATTAACAACAATGAACGATCAGAAGTTATTTCATTTGTAAGAGAAAGTCTATTTCAACATTGGCTTAGCTTCACTACTATAACCATAAAAGGACATTTCAACCTGTTGGTAGAGCAAGATTTTAAGAAATTATATAACCCATATATTGTTTTTTTTTGTATAAAGTTCAAAGACTTCTGAAACTACAATATGCCTACCTTTAAATATTTCCCCACACAGAATCCTTATCAGGTCTGGAGTGATTTTATTGTTAATAACTTCCTGAAGGACGCGAAGTGAAAAGGCAAACTATTTAAGACACAGCAACATCTAGTGGATTTTTCTTTATAGCGTAACAGATATATATTTACTCAAAGTGTGCTCTCCCAAACAGCTAAGCAGAAAGTTAAAGGGTTGCAGCTGCTGGAGTAGATAACATTGCAAGCAAGGATAGCAGGCGATACATACAGTATACAGATGATATGATGATACAGAATAGAAATAAGGCCTAGTGCAAATTTAATTTCTTTAATCACTTCATGTTGAGTGTAGCATTACACTGCTACCGGCTATATCAGGTGAAATCCTAGAAATGGGTTTTGAGGAAGAAGAGAGCCAATCATAGACGAGGCTTGTCTTGATTTAGCAGTTCCCTTTCCTTTAAACAAGTAGTTTAGCATGCTTCTCATGTTCCCAGAGGCAATAGAAGAAAATGAGGATGCAGTGCCTTTTAAAATGTGCATCTGCGTGTGCACAGGTGTATGTCTGCGTGGGTGTGTGCATGCACACATGCACATGTGGGTGGGACAGGTCTGGGAATAGAAGGTATCTAAGCAGAGACAGAGGCAGGAGAGAGGAAGAGAGGGAGACCGATAATGAGAACCAGGGGGAGGTGATGCTGGCATGGGGAGAGGAAGATAGAGACCAGAAATAGACATGCAAAGAGCAAGGTGTTGAGTCAGAAAAGGAAAGGAGAGATGGCAGGCGTGGAAGGAAGAAGGGAGAGAGAGAGAGAGAGAGAGAGAGAGAGAGAGAGAGAGAGAGAGAGAGAGAGAGAGAGGGAAGTGGGAAGCAAGAGAGAGGGGGGAGTGAGAATGTGTAAGGAAGATGGAGGGACAGAAAGGAGAAATGTGAAATGAAATGGGAAAAAAGAGATGTTGAGTGGGAAATAAAGCAGGAGGGGGAAAGTATAGAGAGGGAAATTGTTAGAGAACGAAAGCATGGAAGAGTTACTAGGAGCAAGATGTAGGGAGTAAGAAGACAGCGAGGGACACAAATAGACGTAAGGTTGAGTCACACTGGGAACCTAGAACAAGCTGAAAGCACACAGAATTACAGCAGGAGCCACAGGGGGCATCTCTCACACACACACACACACACACACACACACACACACACACACACACACACACACACACACACACACACACACACACACACACACACACACACACACACACACACACACACACACACACACACACACACATACACACACACACACACACACACACACACACATACACACACACACACAATCCCTTTGCATATGCGATGTAGAGATGCACTTCTCCAATGTGGAGAAGGAAAGCAAGAGCAAAGAGTACTTATAAAAGGCTCAAAGGAAGGAATAAGAAGAGACAGGGATGGAGGTGGAGGCTAAGCAGGTGAAACACAACATGCTTAGAGTGATGAGCACTTAGCTTGCATACTAGATGTATACAAACCCACACACACACACACACACACACACACACACACACACACACACACACACACACACACACACACACACACACACACACACACACACACACACACACACACACACACACAATAGCACACTTCTAAAAGGAGAGTAATCTTTCCTTTCTTCTCCCCCTCCCTCCCTTTCCTATTTATAATGACATCTGGAGTTGTTACAAGAGTGATGCGGAGAGTGAAAAAGACATAGATGAAGAAGAGGGGGAGAGTGAAGATGGGGAGGGATGGTAAAGGACTTGTAGTCATAAGGCGCCTTTCTAGTTTTCTGTCCACTCGAGGCGCTTTTACACCACTTACTAGTAGTACAGTTTGGGGTTCAGTGTCTTGCCCAAGGATACTTTAACATGCAGGGATGAGAGGAGGCTACATACCTACTGCGTCTTCATTTTAAAACCTTGTTTCAAAAATGATCTCTGTATAAAATATAATCTCCATCCATATTAACACGCCTCAAAGCACATATCACGTGACCATTCATGTTCACTGGCCATGCACCTGCTGGGGTAAACAGGAAGGAGATTGTCTCATGTCAATATGGGTCGAAAAACATGGATGAAGTTGCAAATACAGAAAATACTTCAGAAGTAGAACAACAATGGTGAAATGTAAGGCCAGAGATTTATTTGCTTGCACCGACGATGAGGTGGAACTGTTACTGAAAGTAACACGTGAGTATGAGGCGGTTATAGCGGTAGAAAACATAGATTTGGAGTAGTTGCAAAGCAAATACGGCGACATGTCAGAGCGGTTCCAGGAGCATCATCCATCACGAGGAAGCATGGCTAAGGGAAAGGAACACCCACACAAGAAGAATGAAATTGCAAAAGTGTGTCTTGCTTCCTAACTGATAAGACTGACAGATGTGGGTGTCATTCTAAAAGTCTCCTTTTCTGCCGTCCAAACCATTGACTGTTTAAAAAATGGACATAGCCTCTCCTCAGGGGCCCGTTCTCTCTACTTGATCCAGTCAATTTTGCCTCTGGGAGCCACTATTTTGTCAGACTTTGACTCCTCCTAATTTCCTCTTACCAAAAAAGGGCATGTATGTGACGTTGGGGGGAGGGAGATACGTCCATCTCGGTGACGTTTACAGAATTAGCCACATTAGCTCAGGGAGCTAGGCTAACAAAACATGTTACGAGATAAACAGGAGTGTGAGTCCTGTGTCTCTAGCGGAGATTACACCGGCTATGATTTGAAATAAATTTTGGGAAAAAAAACAAACAAAAAAAAACCGGCTAGGTGAGTCGAGTTCAGGCGCTCCCGTGTCTGTAGTGGAGATTACACCGGCTCCGGGAGTGAAGCGCAGGCAGTCAGCATTTATGATCTATGATTTAAACTGATATTCAGCATAGTCCCATGCTCATAGACTACAAAACACTGACCCTCACGGCCTGAATCCTCCCCTGGCTCCAGAACAGCATCTAGTGTATGTGCCATAGATAGCAGGCTGTACTGCAAGTCATGGTGCAAGTGTGGCTAATGAATTAGCATAACAAAGCTAACGTTAACACTGTGTTTTCCTAAACCATTTGTTTGAACAGTTGTTTGAAGAAAAACCATCTTGTCACTTTTGGAAACACCACCACATGAATGACCGCAGTCGAGGTCGAGATGACGGAGTTAGCATGATAATCCTGACAACTAGCCTCCGAGGAGAAGTGAGGGCCAGAAGATAACTGTCACTCACGAGGCCACGCCCCCAATTTTTCATAAACTAACCTTAACTTAACCTCCAATGAAATAAAAAATAGCCTTTTACAAAAATATTCACTCTCCTAAGTGTTGTCATGGAGACATGACCTAAACATACAGACTAGAATGTTTTTTTGTCCTTAGTAGGTTTAATTATGCTGTGAAAATTGGCCTGTTTAACATGGGGGTCAATGAGAAACTGCTCTATTGTGCAAACTGCTCCTACTGGACACTCAGAGAACCGCAGTTTTTGGCACTTCCGTATTTGATCAACCAGGAAGTCGCTGTGGTGGGGGCTTGGTCCAGACTAAAACACAATCTTTAAGTTTTTAATACTAAAACGGGTGCAGCAGTGTTTCCAAACATCTCTGTTTTAGGGGCTCAGAAATGCTGGAATATTATGGACACAGATATCTAAACGTAGCGTCGATGTAGACCACAGTGTGTGTGTTTATGCCCTAGAGAGGCATCAGCCAGTTCCAGCTGGGCCGTCAGCAAACGCCGTAGTTCTGTCTGATGCACCGTCACAAACATATTGTCACGACAAAGCACCGGTAAGCAGTTGCAATTAGTGCTGCTTTCCCTGCCAGTGTGATGCTTTCTGTGTGTGAGTGCCAAACAGTAATGAGTGTGTTTGTTGCTATAGATTCATACAAAACTGGTGCAAAGGAATATATGTGTATTTACAGCCTGTTTATTTGTAACGATTGGTAAAGTGCCTGCACAGTGTCTCTGGGGTCCATTTAAAACAGTGCAAAGCGTCACAGTCATTCAGTCAAGCGTATCTGTGTGTGACTTGATTGTCTGTGGACCCAAAGAGACAAAACATCTAGATTAAGCTGGATCGACTTATGTGACTATCATACCTGTGAAGAAAGACAAAACATGGAGTATGGGGATTGTCACATTTACAGTAGCAGCAGGGGGGAACAATTTGTGCTTCTCTTCACTCAGCTTTGTATTCTATCAGTTTAAAAAAAAAAACATATCAAATGTGTATTGTCATATTTTTAAATCTTGCATCAGCCTGCTTTGCTTCCCATGCCTTGTAGAGAATCTTTTCAAACAGTGATGTACAAAACTATAACATGAGACATGGTTTGTACTGGGCTCTGTCAATTCTCTGTTAGATACATAGATGGATTAAGAGACAATGGGCCCCTGGGCACAAACATGTAAGAGGCTCCCCGCTCTGTCTACGTAGGAACAAGACACCCAAATTCAAAGGGTCTACTTTTAGTCGTTTTGTAGTCATTTTGGGTCTCTCTGTGGTCATTGTGCACTTACTTTTCTACAGTTTTCTACAATATGTTGTCTTTTTGTTTCACTTTGTGGTCATTTTACGTCCTTTATTAGTTGTATTGTTTGTCTCTGCAAATGTTTTGCATCTATTTTTAGTCATTCCACGTTTTTTAGCCGCCGTTTTTGTCTCTTTGTGGTCATTTTGTGCCTATTTTCAGACATGTAGTATCTTTTCATGGTTGATTTGCATCCCAATTGTCATGTTTTGTCTATTTGTGGTTGTTTTGTGTGTACTTGTTTTTTATGCAACATTTTTGGAGTCTTGGAGCTTATAATATATAATGAGGTGACATTCCTTCTATAAGCCTCTAGCTTGCTTCTTTTCTTTTGTTGCTGTATTTTTATTGCTTTGTTTTATAGTACATTTAAATAAATCCAATCAAAATCACAGGACGTGAAAGAAAGCATTGCAAGGGAGACATTATGCAGGCATGTCAAGAGATACAGTAAAACAGGTGTTCAGTACAGTCCTTCATGGTTTACACAATGACGACTTAAACACTCCTATTAGAACTAAAAAGGGACTCGGAGAGCACAGACCCATGGCTAAACGAAAAATAATGTTTATCCAACCTGGGGTTCAGATCCATTCCAAAATGTAGTGGATTCTTCCTTGGCCCAGACAGACAAACAGGTTTCATGAAACTAAGGCCAGAAGTTTTTTCTTTAATCGTGCTGACAAAGCAAAACCGAAGAAAACTTCCTTAGAAGAGGCCATTAAAGATGAAAGTCAGCATGTAAATGGCCAAATTGCTAGTGAATATTTACATTTTACCAGCCACTCAATAGATCACCGTTGTGTCAGCATTTGGCTGGTGCTAATTTTGTACCCTGCTTTAACATGCTCATAAACACCTCTTTAAGAGTTTATTTGAAGGAAAGGTACAGAATTCCTTCCTCTGACTGTGACATCGCATGGCCTGTATCATGACACTTGGAGGCTCATTCCTGTCTCGAGTTCAGTCACTCACTCTATGTCAGGGTGTGCCACTTTCTCATCCGTCTCTCTCACTTAGACTTTCTAAGACTCCATGTCAACAAGATGATTCGCATTGGTGCTTTAATCCTCCTTACTTGGCCAACCCGATCCATTTAAAACACTCACAAATACTCACAGCTCTAGACTCCCTTGAAGTGTAAAGGGTGGTAGAAAGCAAAAGAGCTCTTAAAACTCATTAGAGGGGGGGAAGGCCTCTGCAGATGATGAGATACACTCAATTAAACAAAATAGGGTTCTACTGTGCCCAAGGGAGTCATGCTAAACCAGCAGGAAGAGAAAACCCTCAGAGAGAGAAAATTTGTAATATCTGTGGCATATGTGACGATGCCTGTGTGTGTGTATGTGCGTGAGAGATGAGCGTCATGGAGTTGACAGATACATCTGAATGTTTGGCAGTCTGTGTATGATGTGTGTCAAGCTACAGACCCCCCAGGGACAGTCGATGTGATCATATGTTGACGACATGTCCTGATAGGTGTGATAAATGCTCCAACACATCTGTTTAAAAACAAAGGGTGTGTAATTTCTTGGAAGGGCCCCTCAGGGACAAATGTTGTTATATTCATAGTCAAAGAGAAAAGGAGTGGCAGTGTAAGATTGAAGGAAAGAGACAGAGGATCATGGGAATACAGCAGATAAAAACAACTATAAGTCAATCAGAGACTTACTGCGACCTGCAGTAATGATAGAAAGTTGTTATCTACAGCCGATTTGAATGGCAGAGGGAATGCTCATCAACACTGAATGTGTACGGATATTGTAAAATATGTATTGTCAGATGTGTTCCACTCTCTACGTGACATCCTGTTGACCTTGTGCCATTTTTCAATATGTTTTAAAACCCCCAAATTGTTCCTTTAAAATAATATTTGTACTAATAAAATAATGTTTAGCTTTGTGTTACTGGGAGAGCTTAACTAAGATCCCTTTTTGAAAATAAGTACAGTGCCTATAGAAAGTATTGATACCCTTTTGAAATACTCACCTTTTTTTGTTTTACAGCCTGAAATGATAATGCATAAAACCATATATTTTCCAGCGTGCTTTTACACATAAGATGCGGATGCCATGCGGCAAAAGGTTATATGGTCAGATGAGACCAAAATTGAAATTTTTGGGCTGAACTCCAAGTGCTATGTTTGGGGTAAACCAACCACAGCACACTGCCCAAAACACACCAGGTGAAGCATGGTGGTGGCAGCATTATGTTGTGGGCTTGTTTCTCTTCAGCAGGGACTTGGCAATTGGTCTGGATTGAAAGGAAAATGGATGCTGCCAGGTACACCCACATTCTTGAGGAAAACCTGCAGCCCTCTGTTAGACACTTGAAAATGGGCAGGTGGTTCACCTTCTAGCATAACAAGGACCCAAAACACACCACCATGTCCTAGAGTGGCCCAGTCAGAGCCCTGACCTGAATCCTACAGAAAATCTGTGGATGGACTTGAAGAGTGCAGTCCATCGCCGCTCACCACAGAATTTGACTGATATCAAACAGTTCTGCAGGAAGAATGGGGAAATATCTCCCAATCTAGGTGCACAAAGCTGGTAGAGACATATCCAAACAGACTGATGGCTGTTATTAAAGCAAAAGGTAGCTCCACAAAGTATCACATCTGGGGTCTATTTCACTTAAATGTTGAAACTCAAAATGTCTAAATCATGCTGGAAAAACATTTTTTTTAAATGTATTATCGTTTCACTATTTTAAAAGGGTATCAGAAGTTTCTAAAGAGACTGTAGGTGTGGCAGAAAGCACTTAGTGTATCCAGCAAACATTTTCAAAATATGGTTCCATCAAAGTTTGTATGAATGGCTGCGGTTCTGTATAGTGAAGGTAGTATTGCTGCCAATGTATAAAGACGGACGACATCGCCATTTCCTTCTGCAAACAGAGTCTGAACAGTACAGACTGGGGGTTATCAAAGTCCTGCCCATGCACCTGCCTGATCAATCATAAGTCAATCAGCAGCTGTCAATCATTATGTTTCAGCTATAACAACAGAAACTATCCTTGGGGAAAATTTATTAGACATGTACTTCCGTCCACTAACATGAAGGGGAGTTTATAACCTATACTGCAGCCAGCCACCAGGCTGTATTCCATATTCCATTTTTGTTGCAAATACAGATAGGCTCGAAATGGAGTGAAGTAGAAAAAAAACTGTACTAAATAGACCAGGTTTCATACACACTTTCCAAAATGATCCCAGGTGGCAGGTGTACTCTCCAGCCCTGGGAGCCAGTCTGTTTAAAATCTATTACAGCTTGTGTCCTGTGGAGACCCACCAGCAATAGGCCCACAACCTATTTCTGGATCCAGCCTGAGTGGAAGAAAGAGGTCAACTCCCAGTGAAGCTGACAAGATAGGTCACACTTTGTCTTTTCCAGGAACTTGTTGTTTTCCCCCAGGCAGACATGTGGTGGTCATTGTGATAAATATTCAGCCACCACACTGAAGTTTATACTGGCCTGGTGCCTATTTGTGTACTTTTAACATCTGACAAAATGACCTGGTAAATCAGACACAACAGAAAAGAAGGTAACCAAACCACAGATTGGAAGAGATAGACGTGGCTACTGTGACCCATTGGATTGTGTGCTATTGCCATTGCCGTTGCCATTTTCTTTTTCTGAAACTGTACGTGCTAAATTTAGACTGGGGGCGGGGCCAGGGAGGATCACTTAGCAGCTTCAGGTTGTGCTCTGCTGTCATTTCAATGGAACTGTGCTAAGCTAAAGGCTTAAGAGGGAAACTACTGAATTTTCAACCAGTTAACCCAAGCCATCTGGTGTGTGGCGGGTGAGTGAGGAGCTCTGGTTGCTAGCGCTGTTTCTGAAGAGCCGTTTGAAAATCAACATTATGTTAGCTTTGTTAGCAAGGTGCAACCGAATGATGAAAAAGACATTCTTAGGCAACCACAATGTTAACTCTGATGCATTGAAAACACACCATGACAGTCTAAGTTCTGATAATGTAACATTGACAAAAACATTCAAATACGAGTTCAAAGCTATTGTAATGTACACAGGGACATGAATATGTATTGCTGCTTTCATCCTGTCGCTAGCACAATGACCTGTCAATTAAGTAAGCCATGCCCTAAAGCATACACTGCTTTATCGTCCATTTTAAAATTGGGACCATAATTTACAAAATGAACATCATGCTGTATTGTAGAAGACTTGAAACTAGCGATTTGAGACCATAAACTCATTAGAAAAATCATTACTGAGTTTAGAAAAACAAGTGAGTAGTAGGCTAATTTTCTCATCTATACAATCTGGCTTCTTTGTTCAACTAGTGGAGTTGGCCCTTCCTGGACATTAGAAAGAATGCAAGTTAAAAGCACTTCCATATTGAAGCTACGCCCTTCTCTCTTCGCTAGATTATCACCAGTCAAGTCTCTGTACAGTACAAGTATAGGCTCGTACTGGTAGCTGGAGAAGTGCCAGTTCACGTCCTGAGCACTGCAAAAACCAAAATGCACAATCTGTCATTTCTCTATTAATGCATGTGTATAGATCCTGTTTGTTCATGTGTGTATTTGGGCCTGTGCATATAATTACAGAGTGAAACAATTGAGTTTCCTCTCAGGGATTAATAAAGTTTCTCTTCTTTTTTTCAAACACACACACAGGTCTTTCTCAAGATATCCCTTGGGAGACGAAAAGGAAACGTCTTTCACATCGAACGCAATTTCATGAAAATCTGATTTATCTGTGGTGCCCTTTATGTAGGCCAACTAAAGAACATGAGTGGCAGATGAATACATCAGCTAGATATATCACTTAATGAAATCCAACACACAAACAAGTAAAGTTAAGATAAGTCAGTTCAGACTAGAAAACCAAAGAGAGAGCAGGCAAGGACAAAAAGAAGAAGAAAAGGGGTCAGAATGTAGACTGTGTGAAAAAAGAAATTGTACAGATGCTGACTGATGCACAAAAGTGACCACAGAGACAGACAGGCGGCTCCCTGACAGTGAGCCACACAAACAGACAGGAGGAGCTGCGCAGCACAGCAGGTGGGGTTCAGCCGCTTCCAGAGCCTCCACACAGAGAGAGGAAAGACGTCTCCAGGAGCACATTCTGATCGAGGTGGAAATGAGTAACCAGTGGAGCCTGTCAAAGCAGATGGCTGAGAATCCATTAGCTAATGGTGGAGGAGCCTCGCAGCCAAACTAATGACGCCCTCATTACTACGCTGCACGCGCTCCCGCCCAGCCAATGGACTCTGGCTGGGCCTTTGTCTGGGCCGGAATGCCGAAAACACACATCCACACACGCATATTGATACTAAAACACTACATTACACAGTAGCAGCAATGTGATGTATGCAGGGAGGGGCCACATTTGGCAAGAAAGTAAAAGACAAAAATGTGTGGACTGAGAGACTATCCCATCCATCTATCCATCCTCCTGCACACATGACTGCCACCTCAAAATATGCCATCTGCTTTTCACAGCACGGAGAGATGAGAAACGAAGCAGAGATGAAAAACGCAATATCACAGCTGCATAAATAATTTCGCCTGTGTGTGCTCTGCATGTGATAATGCACAGCTATTCATTCACCTATCTCTTATCACCTGTGTTTCACACACTCAGGCGCATGCTAATGGGAGTGCAGACACACAAGTCAGCACACACAACCCCTCTGCAAGCTAAAGAAGCGGCCACTAGACAGACGGGCAAAGAGACAAGGCCAAAGGTTAGACAGTCGATGCAATGACAGCAGCGGTGTCTAAATATTGTCTGATAGTGTATTCCAGTTTCAGCAATGGTGAGGTGTTTATCTATATTTTAGTGCTACAATGAATATTAAAGAGTAACTACACCCACACCCCAGAGTTCTAGTTGAAGTGCATCTACCCTGGAAATACTGTGAAACAGTATCAACATGGGCAGGGTTGAGATGAGGGTAAGCCTTGTCCAGTGGCTCCTCCTTGACCTCTCACAGTCTGCAGAGCTGCACGCTACATTACAAATCCCACTATGGCGAAGGCATGTCCCGCCGTGCTGTGCTTCTGATTAGCTAGTACTTGTTGCCTTCATTGGTTGGATTGGTTAGGTTTAGGCATGAGGAATAAGACTGCAGGGTTGGGCAAAGAATATCAGGGTAGGCCAGTCAGAGACAGAGTAGGGCGGGACTTGCCTTCGAAATAGTGGCTTTGTAATTTGGAAAGCTCCACTAATACTGTATGAAACAATGGAGAACACCTTTCCTCTTATTCCTGCTGTATAAAGGGGGGTGCTGATCTGGCAGTATCGTCCAATCATGAGTCATTCCTAGCTGCCAATCATGACGTTTCTCCCTTTTTTATAGCATCAAATAGCTCATTAAAACCAAACTTGTCAGAAAAATCAACACTTAAACAAAGAACGACCTATGGCCAATACTGAGCCAGGAGGCAATCCAGATATTTTGGATTCACTTTGAGGGAGCTGTCAAGCCGTTGGTAGTGGGGTGGGGTCTGTCCGACCACGCCCGGGTCGAGCTGGGCCTTTGATCGAGCGTTTGTGTTTTGTTTTTTTCTAAATCATTGCTCTGTTGGCCTAATCTGAGGAAAAAGGTTTGCCATAAACAGAAATATTATAGGCCTAGATATATTTAGCACACATGTGTACAAAGTTAGTTGATTGGTGATGAATAACTCATATCTCATCTGTGAAATGATCAGCCAGTAGCAAAATTAAATCTGGCTGTCTCTATGTATATTTCTAATGCAATATGTAGAAAATAAAAGTAATATAAATACTCATATCAAATATTTGGACCTGAATCCATCAACAATACTACTAATAAGCCATAAATATTGGGTTTAAGCTGAAAAAAAGTGGCTTGGGTGTTTAGTTACTCTTTAAGAGGAGCTGACAGCTCCCAGGACAACCTCTGGGGGCAAATGAACGACATCTGAACTGCGTTTCAGTTTGCATTTAACTACTCAAAGGAGTAGTTGGTATTTCAGTCAAAGAGAAAATATGACTAGCATACAGAGCAAAGCACAACAAAAGTCTCTGCAGGAATGTTGACCTAAATCCGTTTACCTTGCCATAGTCTGTAATGGGTGATTCAAGGTCAGCCAAGAGCAGGTTCTTAGGACAGAAAGACAAAGGCAGAGTCAAACATAATTTCACTTCATGTTTGACCAGAGCTCCGTTCATTTTTAAGACCAGAAGAGAGGTCAGTGCAGCGTTAAAGGTGCTGGTTCACCTTTATTACAGACAAGGCGCTAAAGGAGAGACGACAGCACAGCTTGCGTTCACATTCCAGCTAACGCAGTCACAGCAACTGCTTGCTATTCACATGCAGGGTTGCCCTAGACCACTCAGCCATCAGGGCAACCACACGGAGAGAAAGTTGACAGCAGCTTGCATGACTACTTTGAAATGCAAGCTAATAGGCTTTTAAACAATGGCGACATTCTGAGGTAAAAAACTGAGATATGTGACAACCAGTGTCTGTTATTAGTGAACGATAGGCTCACATTACCCCAAAAAACCTGAAGAAAAGATTTTGTGATCAGGTACAAAATGATCAGGTCTTTTCAAGTTTGCTGTTTCAAGTTTCCCCCCTCTTTGATACATATTTGATCACAGCCAGATCCCCTGTGGGGCGTTAGACACACATTCTCCTGGTGTCAAGCCTTCATCTACAGTCACTGTCTCATCAACTCCCTGAGTTAGTGTGTGTGTGTGTGTGTGTGGAGGTGGGCCACTTTCCCACCAGAGTCTGGAGGACACGCAGGGGCAGAGTAGTCCTGTTGCAGAGAGTCTGACTGGTAAAATATGAGATTAGAGGTCAGGTAAGAAGTCAGTTGAGGTGCACAATGCATTCTGCAGGTGAGGTCTTTCCTTGGTCTGTGAGACAGAGGCACGGGGTCTGAATGATGGGGTTAGCAAAGGCAGTCTGGTAGAGCCAAAATAAAAGCTGGGTAATGAACAATAGTTGGTGAATAATGTTTGTGGCATGTTCAGGAGAGGAGGAGTATGAGTTTCCTTTATATTTGGTTAGCTATTGCACAGAGCTGAGCTGGCTAACTTGCCTTACATTATCTCCAGTGCTTCAACTGACAGGAATGGGATCGATTTAGTAGATGAGGAAGTACGAGGCTCTGGTGCTGTGTAACTGAAGGGAAAGCTGTACGAATGGACAGTGTGAGTGCACCCTTAGTTGATTCCCTTGCATGTCCAATAAGCATCTGGGATTTAATTGATGCATTTTTAAGATGTTTTTAAACTAAAATGTGGTATACTACAGCAGGGGTGTCAAACTGATCCAGTAGAGACCCTTTATTGGATCAGTTTGACATGTATACTAGATAAATGTTTTACCGTCATTTCTGGTTGTGCTGCTTCTGTCCTCTAGGGTTCTCCCCAAGACCCAAGCCAAGTTTCAGTGTAAATGTTAGACTGTAAAGTGGCTTAGCAACAAAGTTAGCGACAACTTTGGCTCAGTCTAACTTAAGGTGGGCTGACATTAACATGGTCCAGCTATTCTCATTTAAGTATCAAGGAATGTAGCACAACATATTGGGAAAAGCTCTGTTTATTTAAATGTGAAAGTGCATTACAGGATGTCTTGGTATCATGAAAAGGCCAAAACATTACCTACACAGCTTCTCAAACACACTGTTTGAACTATGCAAAGTCAATTCAAAGTTAATTGTGGTGTTGTTGCATCCCACAATGTTGGTGCAGCCCAGATGAAATTCTCAGCACGATGCAAGTGTCAGCTTCAGTTTTAAGCTTTGCAGAGAGGAGTGACGGATGAGGCAAGAACAACAACAGCCTTTTAAAAATGTCTTTCAATTTGTTCTTACATTTGAACTTCTGCTCACTCTTTCACAACTGTCACAGCACCTCAGGTTGACAAGTCTCTTGTTGTATGATGGTTCATTTCAAAGGGAGATAACAGCAGTCACTGACATGACAACCCATGCTTTGCTGGAAGGGGAGCACAGCGATGAGGTCCTTTGGAAACCATCATTTTTGGGTAAAACTGTCTGTTAGAGCTTTTTTAATTAATAGATGAAGGCTTCGTGCCAAACAGCAGATTTGTCAGCTCATTGATTGTAAATAAAACCAGCGGAGGTGAATCTTGTTGTTTTTGACCTCTGGAGTGCAGCCTTTTTTCCCCTTGCTTCTGGAAAACATAACAGCTTTTTAATTAAATTGGTACAGAAACCCTGAAATGGAACAAAGAAATTGGTACTAGTGACCAAAGTCTGCACAGCATATTAAAAGCTGGCCTCCATCAGTATGTTCTCACTACAAAAAAAAGGACTATTAAATGGCCAGAGTTTGCTTTATTTTCAATGCATGAGTAATTTCCTCCCGGTTTGTGAACACCCATTATAACCTTTTTGCCTACTGATAGAGGCTATAACGTGCCTGCAGCAAGAGTTTAAACCCTCATTACATGTAGAACTGACAGACTGACCTCGTCATCAGAAGCACTGAAGAAAGAACACGGTTTATTTTCAGTGTGGTGGAGTGAGGTGACGCAGGCAAAATCAAAGTGGTCCTGTTTTAGACAGCTGCCTCACCGCCGGGGAGTACAGGGTGAACACCTTCTTAGCCAGAAGTTAAGTAGAGAGTTGTGAGGAAAGAAGACATACAAGGAGACAGAGGTAGAGGATAAAGAAAGATACAAACAGAGACGGAAAAAGAAGAATCAAGAGGGACAAAGAGGAAGTATAGAAGGAGAAGAGTGAATTATACAAGGTTGTCAGCTTTGGATAAATAGGATTAAAATTTGCAGTATAAATCAGAGATGAGCCAGGGTGACAGAGGAGGGCAGTGTGCCAGTAAAGCATGTCACTGAACATAAATCCACCAATTCCCCATTCCTTGCCTCGGTGGACATCAAAGACAGGTCTCAAATCATGCATCCATTCAACCATATAGTCAGCTAGCTTTGCAGCATGAAGAATATAATGTAAGGTGAGCATGGAAAGTGCAAGTCTGTCTGTGAAGCATGTGGACATCCACTTAGGATATCCCAGCTTGTAATGGTGTAAGCCTGTTTGTGTGTCTATATGTGTGTGTGTGCATGCTTGCTGTTCATAATAATATTCCTCAAACTTAAATGTATGTATACAAATACACTGGGTTTGCATTAAAATAGATTGTGTCATTGACTATACTGTCACTACATATTCTGTTCATGCAAACCATTTGGGGTGTGTACCAGAGGACAGGGGAAAGAGAGACCAGGAGGACTGTATGTTTGAGTGAAAGAGAAACCTTTCTCTGACACAGATTTCAATCAATGTGCAGGACTCCTGGGCCACTATGTCAGTTTGTTCTCATCAAAACCTGCTCCACGCAGCTCATGAGACACAGTGTTGTGCGCAGACACACCATACGTGCACACGGAGAGCCACATACAAGGCCTGGCTGTCACCCTAGGCAGCGCAGATGATGGGCTTGGGGGAGAAAAATCCACCTTCATTCTGTTCCTACTCAAAGAGTAGTCAGAGAGCTCCCAAACCAGGCCAAAGCACGCTGAAGTAGGCCAGTCTCCTGCAGTGCCAGGTAGGTCTTTCTTTATCAACAGGGACTAAATCCTGATCTTGTCAACACCTGGAAACTAGTAAAAGGTGGATAGTGGATAGTGTGTGTGTGTGTGTGTGTGTGTGTGTGTGTGTGTGTGTGTGTGTGTGTGTGTGTGTGTGTGTGTGTGTGTGTGTGTGTGTGTGTGTCTGTGTCTGTGTCTGTGTCTGTGTGTGTTTCTGTGTTTGTGTGTGTGTTTCTGTGTTTGTGTGTGTCTGTGTGTGTGTGTCTGTGTGTGTGTGTCTGCATGTGCACGTGTGTATTAAAAGTATGCATGAGTGTATTCGATAGTTTTTGTTTGTGCAAAGAAATCAAGCTCTCAGGTAATGCTCTGGGCTTTAAAGCAAATTTGCAAATTGCAACTACCGTGCTGCCGTGGACGCCCAAAAATACTTTTTCCCATTGACTTAAATGGCGAAAGAGATGTCTGTAAATCAGTGGATACATTTTTTCAAGCGTTACAACCCCCATGAAATTACCTGCTTCACTATCAGAATCCCCATTCAAGTTAGCAGCATTTTGAAACCTGGCAGTTGAACCTTTTTAGCCTTATGAGCCACTAAGCAACTTTCATGAACCCATAGCCCCACCTCAAAAGCTGTATCCCCTTCTCTTTATACATCCATGATAAGAATACTTCGAAGTTTATGGATGAGGTAAAAATTGGGATACGGTTTAGCTTAGTGCTGGGCGGTATATCGGTACATCCTGTATACAGGTTTTAATTGTCAAACTCCAAATCAGTCGATAGAGGCAAAGAGTGCTACAATCAGTGCTAGCAGTGAGTCATGAGAGGAGAGCCCTATTAATTATGTACACTTCTCATTCATGGCTGTACCCACCATTCAGGTCACCGAGGTCTGGACTGCTGTATTTTTTCCCCTAGGTATATAGGACAAGCCGTGAGTTAGGACCCAATTGCCTAAAACTAACTTTACTTTGATGAGGAAAACATATCGTACTACTGCCGAGATGACAGACTCTGATCTAATTGTCCTCATGGCTTGTGTGTTGGGGGGGGCTCAGTGCATCGTCTTCTTGTTAACAGACTATCTTTGCTCCTCACAGTCTTTCTCTGATCATTACACATCAACAACTTGAGAAAACTGTACATGCAGCTGAATTTAAACATTTTACAAGTAACTACAGTATGGGGTCTTTAACATTATGCCCCTGAGCTGTTCAACATAAACAAAAAGAGACTTCATAACCCCTGAGATACATATGTTCTTTGGTATTTACACTGGAACCCATTGGCTCAATTTAACAACACCTGGCATGAGTATAGTTTATTAGTAGTATTGTACCCTGACATAAAGTGTGTTTCCACTGGCCCTATAGAGTGGCCGCTCGGAAAGTTTCAGGGCACACCCTCTCACATGGCTGTTCACTCGTCGTGTTTCTATTACAAAAAAAGGCCTGAGGGGGATTTACGAGACTCCGCAGGTGACGTATCACTCTGAATGGGTTTAGATCGCCTGTGGTCAGCTGATCAATGATACAGCGCTGCGCCCCACTTCCTCAAAGTGAGAAATACGGAATAGTTTGATTTAAGGTGGCCTGTATGATTCACAACGTCAACTTATGTAGAAGTAACTTGAAAGAAAACATCCCATCTTAAAGATTTGAGGCGCTGTGAAAATGTACCAACGTTACGGTGTGTGTATGTGTGTGTGTCAATGGGAGAGGGTGAGGGAGCAGGCAGCAAAGTGCCGTGCCAGTGCATGCACAGATTTTTTTTTGTGCTGCGTTCTTCACCACTGGATAAAAGTGTCTGCTCTACTTCGCTGTATGGCGTCTGTACTACCACACGCCACATCCCATTTAACGTTATTCAATTAGCAAGCAGGTATATCTCATTGGACAAAAGAGCCCCTGCTCTCCATCAAACAGCCTCCTGAGCGACTCACGTGCAAATTAGGGGCCTTTTTAGAGATAGACCCGCCTCATTCGGGGTAGGCGACCATCGTGGAAATGCACCTATACATTTTGCTTTGGTTTCTGTATTGTTTTCACATTTCTAAGACTCAAATCCAAAATGAAACAAATTAACACAAACTAATAAAATGAAGGTGCATAATTCAAAAAAATCTATATTAATACACTTTGGCAGGAGAGACAATAAGTCCCAGAGAAAATTAACAGGCAGTGAATAGAGAGGTTATGAGGGAACAGTAGGGTTCCTTTACTGTCATCAAACATTGTCAACATTAATTTTCAGATGTTTCGGGATTCTTTTGCTTTTTCTGTATTTCCAAATTGTGGATCATCGAGTGCTACATATAACCTGTGTCTCGTGTATTACTGCTTGAAATATCATTATGCTACTACCCACTGACATGATTTTAAAGCTATTATTATCATCCAATTTTTCAAAACATCTCACAACGTGCATATTTAGATCAGAGGGCATGCTCCTGAACCCCGCTAGAAGGGGACATTTTTGGACCTCTGTATTTCAAAAGTCCTGAATTCAGCCCTGTTCCCATTCATGGTTCTAATTTTACAACAATTAATAATCCACAAGTAACTCTATTTAACAAGGTAAAACACCATGGCACACAACAATGTGTGACACATAAAGAATTTGTAACACTATAATTGTACATTTACAAATGTACATAATGGGCAACGTTACAGCTACTAGCTAGCCAGATAGCATAACTGCCTGTTTACAACTGAACATTCAAGAATGGAAAGAGAGATGGAGGATGAAGAAAGAAACACCCGAAGAAGCCAAGAGAGAAGCTGTCTGCTGTCGCAAGTTTTTTTGTTTAAAAAAATCAGACATAGTCACTGCTGTACACCACAGTATACAGCAACATCGGGTACTGAGTGGCTGTGTTGTTTCAGTCTTAATCTGTTGTTGTTTGCACTGCTGCTTGGTTAACACTCCTAATTCTCTATCTGGCACGTAATTACGGTTCCAAACTGGATCCAGCATGGCAAGACTGGTGCCATGCTAGCATTCAGCCTAGTTATATTTGTGTGCGTGTGTGTATGTCTTCATGTGTTTGTGTGTGTTGTGAGTAATTGAGAGACTGCTGTTTTGCTAAAGTTGTGAAAAAGTTGGTGAAGGAAGTTTGGCGAGTGTGTGCATGTGTGTGTGTGTGTATGGCTGCATGGATTTGGCTGCGTGGATTAGCTGCTCCAGGGAGCAAAATAGGCGTTCATGTTCAGGTGCAAGATGGAATTGGATCTTGTTAAACACACACTGATTAAGAAGCATGCATGCCACCATCACCTATTCACAGCACTACAGTGTGCACATTAAAATGCACACACACACAACATACACACACACACACACACACACACACACACACACACACACACGAAGCAGCTCCCTGGTGAGTCAGCAGTAATCCTGCTCCAGCTATGTTCCCAGAGAATCATGTGTCCGTGGTAATCACTGCATGTACATACTACACACAAATACACACACACATTAATCTCACACCTTGGCCCTGCACCAAACCCGACATTGACACTGATCCCAGACCAGCGCTTACTGCTTAGAGGAGCTTGAAATCAGTGGGGAAACAGATGGATCAACAGCCCCTGCTGATCTATGTTCAGCTGAGGCTCCAGCCACTCCAAATACTGTAATGGGATGGCACATTTCCTGTTCGATTCTTCAATTGCAGTTATTTCGGTTGGGACAATGGCAGTGCAGACATTTGTCTGTTAAAAACCCTGTTAGAAATCTATTTAAAAAAGGGATGTAAATCCATAGAAAAAAAGTCCCCAAGTCTGTAACTTTGACATGAAAAGGCAAGCAGGGTATTTTAAATTGAATCCATCAGATTGATTTGATGATATTGCAACTCTATCAGTGAAGAAGAACTCAATCTCATCTGCTGATTGCCTGAGCTCTTCACATAAAAGAAGCGGGAATGTTTCATTAAGGCTGTGATAATTCAACAAGATATACTTTAGAAATCAGTGTGTATTCAGAGCTGTGTACAGGGTAAAAATAGCACCCAGACCGAATTCATAAAATGGATACATCCACTATACAGACATGGCCTTGTTACTGAGAGTTGAAGCAAGGTTTCCTTATAGTTTCATACTGAGTAATGCAATATCTCCATGTTCCTGAATAAATTGCAACTCTTTATCACTGGCCTACAACCAGCAGACCAATCCTGGCTAAACCCGTCTCCTCTCAGCATTGTTCCAGCAGAGTGAATGAGGAGCCAAATCAGGGTTTTTCTGCACAGAATTACCATGGCACACACACTGCATGTCAGTGTCAGTTGAAATAATTCCGCACTTTTATTGCATTATCATGCAATGATACGGTGTCATAAACAAAAATGACATGTTTGAATTTATGGTCAATTTTCTTGGAATTCACAGTTTAAACAAGTTCCAAGCCCGTGCTCTCTAAATACATTAGAGAGGATGACCAAACCAAAAAATCCCTAGTTCCATATTTTGAAGAAAAGCATATGTGATACTACAAAGTAATATGTGATCGATCTTTATTCAGGAACATATGCCATTTTAACTCTCATACTCATCAATCATTATCTCATCATTAAGGTTCATAATCAATCATTTCCCCTGTTGTCTATACTGACTTTCCCCACCTCCTTGGTACCTGTGGCAGAGTGCATTCTGGCGTGCTCTCCAGTTTGACCAGATATTGTTTACTGCAATTACTACTGTACTGAGCACAACAATTACTTTAAGAATAATAGCACTAATCCTTTGGACGGTGTATGCACACAAAGCACAGGTGTTGACTGGTGATTATATTGACAATGCTAATGCTAGTTTTGTCTGCCCTGAAGTCATTTGCTAATTAAAAATGACACATATCAGTACAAATCTGTAGCAGATCTCTACAATTGGAAAGTGTTAGAGTTAGTGTTTGATACTCAACACTGACACAAAGACCCTGTCACAAAAACTTCAATACTACCTGATAATATATATTTCCCTGACAAACTGCATTGACACACTCAAGTGGGGTCAATTCACTAACTAATATGTGACAGGCTGATTGATGTACTGAAGTATGCGTTGGTCATTGCACTGGTTGACTGGATGTCATGGTGACACCTGTCAGTAAATAGAGCAATGACAAGCTGTCCTGAGTTTCCCAGATAATTGTAGCCATATGTAAAGTATGTGTTCAGTGTATCGACTTCAAGATGGCCCCCATTTACTCCTATGAAAGCTGCTCACTTAACGCACAGTGAGTCTGTGTTTGTGTGGACTTGTATCTATCGAACCGGGGAATTTGCTGTTGTTACACATTCACCATCAGGGGACTTCTTGCCTACAGGGGACATTTTTTAAGTCCTGTGTGTGTGCGTGACATCATGGCAAAATGTGGTCCTGGAGACACCTACTGTAGTGGGAACTACCACTGAGGGGTTTTTGAGTACTTTGCCAGCTGTCCGTGGACAGATGTTGTCACCAGGATATTGTCGCAATCATGTAAGATGCAGTCTTAAAATGTTAAATGTGTGTAATTGAGACTGATGAAGACTGCATTTAAAAATTAGTGTGACCCTAGCTATTAACTGCAATCAACACATCAAGCCTGTGAATATATTTGTCCTGGTCATCGTTTTCCCAAAGCAATTTCAGTCAAAAGCAACTGGACTTGGTTATTTGTCTAGGAAGACGTTTCACCTCTCACCTCCTGTATGTGGCTGGGGTATGAGAGAAACTCAAGAGGATCTTCAACAAACACTGCATCCCTGTTTATTTCAAACCCAGTAACACACTCAGACAGAGACATGTACATCCCAAGGACAGAACACCACACACCCACAAAAGCAATCTGGTTGATGCTGTCCAATGCAACGAGGAATGCAAAGATCTCTACATTGGGGAAACAAAACAACCACTGCATAAACGCATGGCCCAACACAGGAGAGCTAACTCCTCAGGCCTGGACTCTGCTGTCTACTCACATCTCAAGGAGGAAGCCCACTCCTTTGATGACAACAATGTCCACATCCTGGACAGAGAGGACAGATGGTTTGGAAGAGGAGTAAAAGAAGCCATCTATGCAAAAGTGATAGAGCATCCTGAAATATCATGGCCGACAGGTCGAGGCAAAATGAAATCCTTCTCCCACCAAAACCTCAAAAGCAAACCACTAACGTCAACAAGAAGACAACGTCAGACTGAGTAAATTAAGTGGCAATGAAACGGCTAATAAATATCAGCATAGCAATCCCTTACTCTATCCTGTTGGAAGAGCAAACTAAATAGGAAATGGGCAAGTAGAGTGGAAGTTCTTTTGGCCTCCTTCCAACTCAAAACCCCGGCCATCTCTAGCTGCCGTTAGATGGACCAGTAAAGTAATGAGTGTGGTGGAGTGTGAGAAAGGCTGATAATATGGGGAACAAATGTGTATCAGACAGACGGTGTTAGTGCTCCAGCATTCTTTATAAGTGTTTCTTTCACTGCCACAAACTGTTATTCATCTGCACGGTCTTGTTCCATCACACCATTGATTTTGGCTTTTAAATTTCATTAAATAGCTGTGGTGGAAAATAACACAGCAATTTTTTTAAGATTCATTTCCGCCGTATGGCTCACAGCCGTCATCCCATCGAACAAACCTCTAAATGAACATTAACAACCCCTTTCAGAGGCATCAATTTTCTGTTTTCCTGCTGTTTCTTCCAGCTCCGCCACCATTTGTTATTTCATTTCTTTTACCTTTATAATCTTTTTTATTTTCCTCCTTCAGTGCATTCCTTTTCAAATATATTTCCATAGGTATGAATGTCATTAGAGCCTGATTTGGACAGCTTCCACGTATGTCATTTAAACAGCAGCAAACCAAGGCCTCTCCTCCTTATTAAAGTCTGCATTTTATTTCTTACAGAATGTGGTGCTTGTTTCCATAATTTAAGCTTAACGTTGTTCTTTACAATAGAAAGTCCTTCTGTACATCTGTCAGTGATGATGAATTAACATTTTGTGAAAATGGAAAGGGGTAATCTTTAGTTGAGCAAGAATGAGGACCTGTAATTTAAACAAAATCATTGTGGAGTACAATAGGCTATAAAAGAAGAAAAGAAAAAGGATGAAAAATACCGGATATCAAATTTGATTAAAAGTAGGGAAATCCATTTGAATTGCTGCAAAATGCATTTTCTATGACCTTCAGAGACAGCGAGACGAGCATGTCATTGCATCAGTCTCAGTCAGCATTGTCAAAATGCAAAAGCAGAATGAGAGATTAAAAAGGGAAAAACCAAAACATGTCCTGTACCTGTCCTAGCCAATCTCTGAACCATTTGTCTCTCTGTCTTTTTCTTCAGTCTTAATAACAGTCGTTCAAAAATGGCATTTTCACCAACACACAGCACACAAAGCTAAATGGGACTCATATATACCACCATAAACCGTCCATTGTGTTCACTTCCACCAATGTCATCATGATTACGCTCAGCTCTATCGTCATATCACCACCCTTATCGCTGTCCTCTTTTGTCCTATTTAGCTCTGGCCTTGATCAGATAAAATGCAGCTGATCCTAACTTACTGCTCCACTTCCATTTCCAGGGTGTCAAATAACACCATTTTTTCAAGTCCTTCAGCAGGTTATTAAACTGTAAACCTATCCACAATATTGGAGACTCATAGCAAGAGCTCCAAGATTAAGAGCATCAAACTCTGCATGAGGAGGCAACTTGGGGGGGTGGATGGTTCAAACAAACACCAGACTTTCAACAAGGAAACCACAGTTCATGTCCCATTCAAATCTCGTGGGTCCCTGCGTCACTGTAGTTACGTTACAGACAAACTCACTTTAACCTCACCCACAGTCTTTTCCTAACCAGAAAGAAGTGGTTTTGTTGCCTCACCCTAACTACAAAGTTCCCTGTGCATTCACAACGTTGACCTCATGTTTAAAACAGTCCAGCATTGAGCAGCATCATGTGTTTGATTTGCAGGGCTACCCAGTGCATTGACGCCAAAAAGTCCTGATAAAACATTGGTACCTGAAGAGTTAGGATGAGGGTGGGTTGCAAATAAATAATGTAAAAATGTATGCAGGGGTCACATTTGGCCCAAAGCTTCTGCCGTGGATCTGTCTGTGCTAGTGCCTGGAAGGTAAATGGCATCCATGAGGTGAATATTATGGTATACTTGTGTACCCTCTGCACATCTAGTGTCACAGACCAGTTCATCCTGAACACCTAATTCATCATGATGTAAGAGGCTGAAATGAGGCCGGATCAGCAGTCATACACAGACAATAAATGTAGCCTTCAGGTGGAAAATCAGATAAAGCCTGGCATATTAGATTTTTTAAACCCTGTAAGAAAAAGAGTAATTTATCATGAGGTTCAGAATGAAAAGATGTTTTTCTTTCTTAAATTATGCAGTAAATGTCATTGGCCTTGCATTATTTCATTTTATTCCAATCCAAATAAACCTGTTTCCATCCTGATTTTTGTACAAATAAGCTCAGTTTTAATCGTTTTCTCCTTGTGTGTTGTGAGAAAATGACTTCTGAAGACTTCACAAGAGTCAGGGCCATGGTGGTTTTCCAAGCAACGATAATGTTATTAAAGTAATATCTGGTGAGCAGCTGATGTGCTTTTCTTTGAATAATGTTCTGAAAGAGCATGGAGAAGAAAGGAAGGAGAAGGATGACAGACAGAGATTGAGGTAGGATGTTGGAAATAAAGACAGACGGAAAAGAAAACCAAATTATTATAGGATGACAGGAAGAAAATGGAGGTAAGACAACTCGAACCAGATGGCTGTCACAGAGATAAGACCGGAGTTCAATGTGCACTGATGTTTCTGGAACACAGGACATTGCTGGGCAGATTACAGAGGGGCTAACAGTGTGTTCTGGGGATTAACACAGCCTGCTTGTTTGTAATACGTGTGAATATTTTGTAGATGTTGGGTGCAGTGACATTTTTACTATGGATGACTTCACACACACAACAATTCACACTAAAAAATAGAAATATTGCATGTATAAAGACATGTTACCACTTCATAATGTAACATAAACCTTCACTCACAGGTACAGCGATGTTTTAACAGAGCCACAGCATCTATATTAGGAGCACGCACTTTGTTCTGTCAGGTAACACAAATGACTGATGCAGCTATGGACGGACGGTCAAAACGCCTCTGGCCACGACTACCGCCAGCGTGGGGACATAAAAAAAGCCAGTTAGTTTTTAGTACTAGATATAAAAGCTGTGGGGATTTTTAACCATTTAAATGAATGAATGAACTTCATTGCCAAGGCAAGGCTGTACAGATACATTGGAATTGTTCTTGTGTTACTCCCCGAGTCAACCATGTACCTAAATATTGCAATAAAATAAAATTAACCAATAAAAAAGTCAAGATAACATATAAATAACATTTAAAAACACACTTTTCTTTAAAAATATATATAAAAGGTAATAAAACCACAGAGCGTAAAAGTATAAAGTGCAGTTTGACTGTAAGGTGCACATGGTAGTTTTTCTCTGTCTTGTCATTATTGACCTGACGTGTGCATTTGATAATTTAAACAATAGTTATACTCAAATAAAAAATAGTTCAAGAAAAAAGAAGTAAATGGAAAGAGGGAAATAGGAAGCAAGCAAGAGACAAAGAGAGGCGGAGAACGATTGATGTTCAGATAACCTCAAGCCAGCTGCCATAGCTTCAGGCAGGGATGCTCACCACCCCATGAGCACAAGCAGCTCCTCGCTGGTTTGGAGACAGAACTCCTTTGTAAATGTCTATTGTTTCTGACATTGCACAATGACATTATATGCCTGGTTGCTTTAAACTTCTCATTTCAATTCCTGGACAAAAAATTAACAGAACACATAAACAAAACGCCACGATTTAAGGACAAGACTGTTGCCCCGCATTGCATTTACATGCCACATCTGAAAGCCATTTGGTGATGTTCAAAGCCAAACTGACTTCCAGTAGATGTGGGACGCATGACTGCCCCATGAATCACCATTTCTGCATCTCTTTAATGGATCAGTATCAGCCATATTAATCCCATCAATATTTGATCATTTCCGACTGTATTCTACTGTGTGTTGTTCTTCCCAGACTGCTAGGTGCAGCACGCTCTACTGTGCAGCCTTTCACTGCACATGGGAGTGAAAATTGTGTGAATGTGAAAAATAATTTCTATGAGTAAGGTTGGCAAAGTGCACAGATATGCTGAACTCTGACATTAATCATCATTAGCAAAACATTCAGGTGGCATCTTCTGCTTTTAACCAGGCTGTAAATGTCGCTTTCACCGGTTAAAATGTACAGCGTCGACGCCGGTGACAGGTCTTATCACCTGTCTCTAATTTACATTCATTCTGTGAGAAATTTGATAACAAAATGAAGGTTGTCTGTTTTTTTTTTTTTGGGGGTTTTCTGTAGCCATTGTCTGTACTGGATTTCTGTGGCTGGAGCTTCAGGACCTAACTTTTATTCATAAAGTATTTAATCAATTTCAGTTTATACATGACTCTTTTTGAAACAGTGACTCCAGTATTTGGATCAAGTAG
>NC_139847.1:15847491-15854991 GCF_963691815.1 Echiichthys vipera
TAAAACTGACTGAATTTAGCCAAAAGGCGAACCGAAGAGGATTCCAAACACACACGCAGATGTCCAATGAGAAACAGTCATTACTGCCATGCTGTTTAGCCTGCTGTGTGTGCATTTTTTTTTATCACACAGAAAGTCTTGGAGTGTTTCACATGAGCACTGCAGCATAATCTGCTGTAGGTCTTCTGTTGATGAGTATGTCTGTAATGCACTGAGGCATTTCTGTCTGCAGCATTTCTTTGGCTTCCTGTTCCTCTTCTTAGTGTTTTCGGGACACGGTTTGTAAAGAGTAATGCTATTTTTTTGAGGTTTCCTGCCCAATGTGTATTTGCTACTTTTGAAAATGTGTTATGCGTGAGCACGTTTGTATGTGTGTGTGTGTGTGTGTGTGTGCGTGTGTGTGTTTGTGTGTGTGTGTGTGTATGTGGCACCTGCCTGAGGGCATCTTTGCACAGCAGGGTGTGCCGATCCACTGCAGGGTTTTTGTGGTGTGGGGAACAGGTGAGAGACGAGAGAAAAGGAGTTGACAAGATGCCCTCCCTGCTCTCACAAAACAACAGCATCACATCCTGGTGCACGCACAAGCTCACACTGTTCAACATATTTTTCTATTCCAGCACAAGAAAAAAATAACAAAAAAAAAGCCCGTTGCTGTGCAGAATATTCGCTCGAGCAAAATACACAATCCCGCAATTGTTTAAAACTCTCCGTTTTCCAAAGTTGCCAGTCTGGCATGAGTTAAAAATCAGAAGAAAAATGCAGCAGATAATTGGGAACATATCCGCACAGCACACTGTTTATATGAGCCAATGTTTTTGTGCATTATGTCTCCAAGGGCTCTGAGCGTATTTGACAGCATCTAGAAAATATGAGAAAGTATGTTCCACTAAGAAGTATGCATCCTGCTGCCACTATGTCAATATGTGAACATGTAGTGTGTGTGTGTGTGTGTGTGTGTGTATGTTCTGGAGATTAAGCAGATTAGGCAGGTTGGTCTGTGTACAAATATGTGTGTGCATATGTGTGTTTTCTATATATGTCAGTTAGCCATTGTCATCATATGTACAGTAGGTGTGTGAGTTTTTCTCACTGTGCTCTAAAATTCTTGTACAGCCACAAGAATTTTAGACCTTTTTCCCACCTAGACTGAGGTTTGTGCTAATATATTATACACACACACACACACACACACACACACACACACACACACACACACACACACACACACACACACACACACACACACACACACACACACACACACACACACACACACACACACACACACACACATACACACACACTGGGAGGATTCCATTGCTATCATTTGTTGTTACAGAATAAGGTCACACAAACAAGAAAAAAACAAACAATTTGGAGCTGTTTGTGATGATGATGAAAGTAGTTTGGCTCATTTTTTTTACTGGTTTGGAGGCATGTACAGTTTGTATTTACAATGACATATTGACTAGTGTATTCTAAGTTTTCGTGTGTTTCAGATGTTAAATTTGCTAGTCAAAGCTGGGAAAGTCGCTGCAGCACTCAAGTTTTCGGTTTGCACAATGACAGGTTTTTTCCATCTGTCTTTGTCAAACTATTATGAGAGCGGACAAGATGCTTATCTGCAGGGCCGTTTTCCCTTTATTCAATCAGCTTTGTCTATTTCCTCTTGTTTTGCTTAAAAGTTGGCAGAAGTCTGTTTTTGCTGTTTTCTTTCACCGTTGTTGCTGTTGACATGGTTCTGTGCTGGAATGATTTGTAAAGACAATCCCACTAGACAATGCGGGACTGTGGTCCTTTTTTTTCATCACGATCTCTGGTGGGTTTAGCCATGGGGTGATACATTTCTGATCAAACATTTGACACGACCTCAGGCGTATCCATCAGCAGTCAGTCATCTTTCATTTTCTGATTGCCTCCATTTAGCTTTCAGATATTTTCCACCCATGGGTTATTTCTCTGAAGAATTGATTTGAAGAAAGTTGGATTTGTATCGTTCTCTGATGCTTTTACTAGTGCTTCTCTTTTCCCCTCCCCTACCCGCCTCCTTCCATCCAACGTGTTTACTGTGAGCCAGTGGCTAACTGTACCCCCCCCCCCCCCCCCCCCCCCCTGCCCAATCAGTGGTACTGGCTTGGGCTGCTAATTTAATTTTGCTGGAGGTCTAATTCTAATGTGCAGCAGATGGCCGGGGCATTCCTGCATTCAACCGGCCGCGGGCCGCCACTCCACTCCACACTGCTGTGCCTGGGGTAATGTAAACCACCACGGAGAGAGAGGGCGACACAAAGAGCGAGACACTCCAAACTCAGTCACCTTGAGGTTACACACAAATGTGCAAGGTCTCAAACAAATTCACTTAACAAGCTAATCATTCTCACACAGATCTGCTTCATATATATATATATATATATATAGCCTCATTAAAACACATGAACAGGGACAAGCGTGGAACTGAGTCACTACATGTGACACGTATATAAATATATAAACAGGCATCACAGCTGAAGATCTGCTTCCACTCTGTTTGTTACGCATCAGTGGATTCAGCCATCACTGGATGGCAGTGTTGAGCTGCACACTGCGTTTGGGATCTGGTGATGCTGGTGAACAAGGTTCCACTGAAGACATAATAAAGACACAAATCAATGGCCATAATTTGGAAAGAGACTCAGCCTGGGTTACAGTTATAATTTCCCTGGTTTCTGGCGCTGCATCCGAGAGTAAACACAGTAAGTACTAAATCACAACAGACAGAGCGGGAAGGAAGGAGGAACAGAGGGAGGCAGGAAGGAATGGGAAGATATAAGGTAAAGAGGTGGAGAGCTGCAGAAAGAGAGAAAGGGGATAAAATCGGAGCTGCTAATGTAATAACAGCCCAACACAGAGATGGGGAACATTGCTTCTCACAATGCCCACTATCACCAGCTATCAAGTGCATCAGGGACGAGGCATCAGCGAGCGTGCGTGTGTGTAATGGTGTGTGTGTGTGTATGTGTGCGCACGAGGAAACACAGCATACTTTATGCTCGCGCAGGGCTGTGCTTACTGTTTCGAGATGACTCCCCAGAGTGCAGCCTGAGTGCTGTGAGGAAGATTATGAGTAAGATAGAAAGCACACATGAATTTGGGCTTTGTTGTGCGCCAAGATAATAAAAGATGGAACTCTTTGTCGGAGCGGGTAAGTGTATGTTTGGCGAGCAAATGACTGACAACACAAAACAGCCATTTAGGCTGTGGGTGTGACAGTAGCTCTTTGTGCAAAGATCTTAGATTTGTAAGCAAGTGTGTTTATACATTTCTTTGCCCAAATGTATGAGCGCAGGTAGTTATTTAGATGCACCTCTGTGGATGTTCTGTGTTTGCACGTCTGGGAAAAGTCAGATAAATGTCTGAGACCGCGGGTGGTAATTGCAAGTGATGTAAGTGCGTCCTCCTCCTATAATACACACATATTACACAGATAATGCAGCTTCATCTGCAGGGATAACATACAGACAGGGTTTGAGGCCCAAAAGCAGTGCTTGAATAACTACAACAGCACCTTTCTGCAGTACAGTTTCCTGCAATATGTTGTTGGCAACAATAATGCTGTATTTAAAAAAAGTGTCCTTTCTTTATCATAGACCTTTCAACTCAAAAACTTTTCTGCCGTCAGTTTAGCCTTTATAGCCACTTTGACCGTTGCACAAGTGAGTGAGTGCTTTTTGACACTGAGAGAGGGGACTGAGGGAAGTGGGAGTTGATTGGTTTTGTCCAATACTTTCTCCCAAACTTAACCCTAGTTTGTGTCTCTGATGAATTTCACATTCCAATTTCAGAGGTAATCATTCGTTGTCTTGCTAAATAATTGGTCCAAAACTTGGGAAATGCTTTCAAAATATTTTCTACCATGCAGAAAAGCATAGTTTTTCACGCAGATGGTTGGAAAAGTCTGAGGCTTTTGGAAATACCTTCAGCACAGCAGTACGCGTTGCTAAACGACCTTCTGGGTTTTTCAAACAAATCCGGTTATTATATGTTCAGAGAAACGGAGCCTTAGCGCTGTGAATCGCTCTGTGCTCTCCAATGTGAATACACAAGAGGCAACAAACCGGAAAGACCAGACTGTCTTAGCAACTATCAGATGGATTGCCATTCAATTTGGAACAGGCATTCATATTATAATTAACAACTTTTGTCTTCCCCTGAAATGCACTTTAGAGCCATGATCAGTTCAACAAGTCTTTGGGAATGAGAGGATGTTTGGCATTTTCGCTTGACAGAAAACATGTGCTCATCAAATCTATTCATTATTATTCGCAATGAATATTTTTTACTCAAATTCAAAAACTAATAATTTCTCTAAAAATGCAATGTATGAACGATTTGTTTGTGAAAATGTTTATGGCCATTTAAGAGTTGTGTCTTGACCAGGTAGCAACCTCTGTGGCCGAAAAATGAAGCCAATGCTGAAGTGCCACAAACAGCAGTTCCTTGAATGGCCACTTAAGGCTGGCTCCAAAAGAGTCAATTCCCATAGAGTCCCATGTTATAATGCCCATCTTTCATTTTACAAAAGAAATAAGTGTTTTTCTGTACAGCCTGGTACAGGAAAACATTTAAGTCGCTAATTTCCCTGTTTATGACAACTGTACACGGCATACATTTACATATAACACGTGGAGCTCTGAGTAACAGGTGGGTGCCATCACAGGAGACAGTAGGCCTCAGCTCCATCAACACTCCACCTCTTTGTCCATTTTAGGAGTTAGGCGGAGTCAGGCACTGCCGAAATGGGGAAGGCCAAAGCCCAAAGCCAAAAGCCGCCTACTTTGAGCTTTATTTTGTTTCTTCAGAAACCTTCTGGTGACGCAGCAGAGACTTCGTCTATATTTTATAAAGTCTAGGATTTTGCCCTTTACTTACACATAATGGGTCTCTGATTGATGTATTGTGTGGTGCACAATCACTGGTATTGTGATGGCTTTGTTATTGTTGGTTACACACTGTATCTTGATATTTTTTTATTGTGAGCTAACCTATGATTCCACCCTTTTTTACCTGTTTATTCTATCTTATACTCTCACATACACACACTGAACTCTGTCCTCAGCACAAAAAGGAGCCGTGATGTCTATTTCACCGTCCGTGTCTGTGTGTGTGTGTGGGGGGGGGGGGGCATGCAGGCGACGATGTCTCAGTGTGTGTCTTACTCATATTGTCCATCATATCATCATTAATCATTTCTCCTCTGCACAGACATGGCCATCGGTTATTGAGAGGTGCAATAATTTGGAATTGATTTAGTCCCCCATCCCCCCCACATGGAGCCTGGTTCCGAATACAAAATGCTCCTTTTGGCAAGACAGAAGAGTGAACGCTAATGATAAAGGGCTGTCAGCATCTGAAGCTCTACAATTCTGTAAATAGCTGTGAGAGGTGTCTCTTTCCATCCCTCTCTTCATCTTATCGTCTATTTCTGTCCCTCTCTTTTTTGTCGACAGAAAAACTGGGAGGCAGAGCTGTAGGGAAATTGATCCTGTGTGCATTGACTTGTTTGTGAGTCAGTTTGGAAGAAGAAGAGGAGGAGAGAGGAGAAAACCTGATGGATGGAATCTCTCCCATCCTACGCAAAACCCCTTGTGTTAACAAGGATACAGATTCAGGAGAGAGAGAGCATGAGAGAGGCAGTCACAGAAACCTTGAGTGATAGTTAGAGAGAGACAATGGGAGACTGAGAGAGAGAGCTCCAAGCTGAAGAGCAGACTGCTAAGCCTCTATGAATAAGAAAAAGATCGACAAACAAGGGTGGAGAGACCCTCTTAAAAGAGCAGTGTGTGGGATTTAGTGGCATCTAGTGGTAAACTTGCAGACTGCAAACAACTGAATACCCCATTTGAATAGCGTAGAAGAACCTACGGTGGCTTTCAGGTAAAGTAAAAACGTGAAATGTACTCACTATAGCGAGTTTGGTCTGGCTCGTTATGGCGGTGCGCCATGGCAGGCTGAGACGACCTGCTCCCTATGTTGATTTAAAGGGCTCATTCTAAGCTAACGGAAATGCAACCATTCTTTGGTTCCTATACAGGAGTGAAAACATAATTATTAATATCATATTCTATTAAGACACCCCCCCTAAATCCTAAACAGTGCTCTGTTATTACTCTTTTTTCGCATCCCCGTTCTCCTCCAGACTTCACCCATTGATTTAACACCATTTCAGTTGGCATCAGGATCATTTCTAACAAAAATTTGAATATATATTATATTTACATTTTGCATATGATTTGTTGGTAGCAACATTTTGTGGAAGCAGCGGAGATATCTCCCAGCCAATGAGTGCGAGTGTGCAGTGAACGTCCTAACACAGGGTTAAATGAAACACAGTGTCAAACGGGGTGTGCTTCCAGTTAGTTTACGACACAGTCTACTGCTCGTTTTAGAAAAATGTGACTTATTTTCTATTAGATTTATGACGAAGAATGTTTTCGGTGTAGAAAAGTACATTTCTTTATCGCACTTTGCGAGCTGAGGGTGTAAATTCCCTGAATCAAACCTCATTTCACTTGCTTAACCATCTTGAACATTTGTAACCAACTCAAAGTAAGTGTTATCTGGGCTTGATTAAAACTTCACACGACGGAGTTGTCTGTAACACCGTGACACAACTAAACCACCCACAGTGTACAAGGGTAATGAAATAAAAACAACTAATTCTCACATGTTTTCTTTCACAGAATGAGACATCGCAAGCGAAAAACAGATGCTTGACTCCAATTCAGTGGTTGACTGAGTGGAATGGGGAGGAATGACAACGTGTGTTGCTGCTGACCTATGCTTATTTTTTATTCTGACACGTGGATCTAGAATCTATTGTTGTGTGGATATATTTCATCTATTTATTTATTATCTTCCATCTACGAACCAATCTTTCCATCCATCTCGCATGGATGGAAAGAGGGATGAGGGATGAGGGATGAAAAGCTGGATAGATGTGTGGATATGTATCAGACAGATCCACAAACAGTATATAAATAGAATTGTACTGAATGAATTGTGTTCAAATGGACTTTGAAACTGTGTTACAACTAACCCTCTGTCTGTTACAATAAACTCCACCCATGGGGTAAGTTGTAACATTTCATTTTTCACTTTTGGTGCTTATTGTGCAAGAACGGTAGGTTCTCAAAACAAACTTCAAGTGTTCATTCGTAGCAAAGACATTATTGTTGCTTGTATTAAAAAATGATTAATCTTACTCACATACTATTAAGTCTAGCCCGGCTCTCCCCTAGCTACATAAATGAGCAGTATGACAGCAGCAATGGAGCATTTCAGAAGCTACTGATGCCTGTAAACGATGGCATACCGTTCAAATTTCAATTATTTCGTTATCGCTTCCAAATGTGAATTGGCTCTCGATATCGAACCCTTCTCAACTCCTCTCTGCTGTTCTCATCCAGTGCTGCGTCCTGTAGTCTCTGCCTCCGTCAGCCACCCTCTCTGTTCTGCACACGC
>NC_139847.1:15857491-15929991 GCF_963691815.1 Echiichthys vipera
TCATTTTCTATATGGATGCTGTACATAACTGAATGTGATGGTGCAAAACATTTACACACAACTCACAGCAGTCAGCACCAATTACCCACGACTCAGCCAGCCAGGGAAACACATGAAAGTTATGGTTCAATTAGGGAAAGAGGTAAAAATAATCTAATCCATAAATTAGCTAAAGTCAATTAGGACAACTCACCAATTAAGGACAAATCTGCTACTCGAGGGCACATCTATAATGAGGCTGCAGGAGGAGCCACGTCTAGGCTGTGTCCTTGCTTGTTTGTGTCACGCTCAACAAACACAGCTTTGACCATGTTTTTGATATAGAATTAGACTGCAAATTGAATTCAGTGGGGGACCGAGCCCATGTCTGGCCACACAAGGAAGCAGGAGATACGGAGAGAAAACAAGGGGGAGAATGAGAGAGTGTGTTTGTGAGACTATTTATAGATGCTGTGTCAGTCTGAATACAGTACAAGTAGAAGCTTGTGTGTTCTTTGGTGCAGAATGACTGATTTTCATCTAACTCAATGATGGCAAAACCCTAGTGTTGCTTTTTTTTTGGAAGGGCAGGATTATTTATAGACGACTGATTTTTTTTTTAAAAGCAAAAACTTGAACCAATACCAATGACTTCCATCACCTCCTCTATCATGAGACTTCATCTTTAAAGCTGATTGACTTCTGACCCTCTGAGGCCGGCATGGCTGGCTAGAAGCCTCAAGGTTCTCTCCTCACCTCAGCCAGCGGTGACCCTTGTGTTGCTAAGGTGCGTTGTCAAAGAGCGCTTCATGCCCCGTCCTGGCGATTCCCTCAAGACGCCTCAATATCAAAGCCGAAGTGTAGCGTTAACAGACGGAAAAACCTCTCTCAAAGGAGAGAGCAGTGTTGTTTTTTTTCTCTCCCACTACACCAACAGTAACTTTTTTATGATGATACGAGGCAGCACTAGAGGCAGCAAACTATTGATCTTAGCAACTATTGAGTGCTGCAGCTTGTGCACATCAGAGAACCTTTTAGAAACAGGCGTGATGATGACAGCATGTAACGGCGTCTCTTTTATGTGCTCCCTCTTCTCTCTCTCTCTCCCCTACCTCTGCACTACAAGATTTGTCAGCAAACTGTGGTGAGTTTTGTGGGAGTGAGCGGGGATGCTGGGAGGTCTGAATGAGACACCTTTGACGCCTCCCTAGGTCAAGGTTGTTCACAAACTAAATCTGCACTATTGTAACCTCTGTGAGCGCTGGACTGCTTAATGGGGCAAGGGGAAACACTGATGTTGACACTTGTAGACAGGGCTGCTCCACGAGCTGGGTTCTGGTTATGCTGCCCCGGGACAGCAGGCCTGGAGGCAGAGAGGAAGGAAGCAAATGAATCAGTCAGCCTGCACCACAACCCCCCCTCCCCCCAGTCCCATTTCTGGTCTGGATGAAATTAAGCCCTATCTCCATTTCCCCCACCCTGCCTGCCTGAGCTCCAGATCTCATCCACACGGGCCTTTGGAGATGTTTGGGAATAAGCTGATGAGCTGCTGCCAGAGGCTACGGGGCTACGAGGCTATATGAGCCACTTAACCCTTCTGTTCCCGTGCCAGCAGGGCCAAAAGCCCGTACCTTAGGTGATCACCACATGGACCTCTGCACCTGGCAGCCATTCATCATTCCCTGCAGCAGTGCAGCCTTTGATACCCTGATACGGCTCTGATGGAGTATGCAAAAGGTACAGGGCTCACATACACATATATGCAAGGGAAATCCAGGGTTGTTGGATAAATGCAGTTTGAAAGGATATCCATGTTGCCCTTTGACCCCCTGGAACCATAACAAGAGTCTCATGTGGCTGACCCAGGAGAGCCGCACTGTACTGACAGATAGCAAGGTCAAATGAATAACTTAGCCATGGAGAATTCAAACACTAATACTGGTGACCTTTTGAAAGGGGTGCATGGAGGGATGAAGACAAATGGGCGAAGAAATGGGGTGAAAATGTGTCAGAGGAAAGGTGAGGAAATCTGTAAGCCAACAGGAAAAGCTTCAAATCATAGCAAGGAAAAAAAGACGTCTAAAATTAGGCAAACATAGGCAGCTGCACACCCTACATCTGCACTCATCGGCGTTACAGCAGCTGTCTCCGTACCCATATTTCAGAAGAAAGGTGACAATAAAGGGAAGCTGACAGAGAAGCCAACTGCGAGTCAGTGTAGAGGAAGAGACAGGACCTGTTTTACGAGGAGCTCCAGAGATATGATCTTTTCCAGGGTGAATTTAGTGCTGCCACTGTCAAAGCAGCACATCCCAGATCTGCGTCCTGTTCTAAAGGAGGCAGCATTAAATGTGTAATTAAAGCTAAATAATGCATGGAAAAACAGAGCACAAGTCCACCGGTTATTCATGAGAGAATGTGTGAGGAACAGAATCAAAGAGAAGAGTACAAACATAATTCATACGTAATTAGTAATGGGATAATAATTGTTTTTATTGCGGATTGCAATATCAAAAACCTTCACAATAAGTTATCAAGCACAACAACAAATGTGGGTTTAATGTTGGAATAACCATCTACAGCATTTTAATTGGACTTTTCTTACCATATACAATACTATGATGTTTTTTATGACATTTTTAATGAGGAGGGCCTTATGATAAAATATGACCTTATTTAAGACTGAAAAAAGTCTCTCTGATGCAATAAACAAAGTGTAAATTTAAGGTCAAGTGATTCCAGTGCCTTTATGAGAGATTTAAGCATGTTTTGATGATAATCAGGATAATAATTACAATTATTTTGGAAGGAAATTGGAGACAGGAAATTTTCTTAATGTCCCATCAGTATCACTAATGCTGGTACTGCTCAGCTACAAACCATCCAGACTTCTCAGATCATCTGGGACAGGTCTGCTCCTCGTCCCCAGAGTCAGGACTTAACATGGGACAGGTCTGCTCTGTGTCCCCAGAGTCAGGACTAAACATGGAGAGGCAGCGTTCAGTTTTTATGCACCACAAATCTGGAACAAACTTCCAGAAAAGCAGGTCTGCTGCAACTCTTTGTAAAGTTCTTTTAACTCATGACTGAAGACTTTTCTATTTGCCGCTGCTTTTCTGTGAACTGCACTGTAACTTCTTTAGCTGTAACCATATTTTATGTTTTAAAAATGACCTTTTATGCGTTTTAAATATTTTATATGTTTTAATTGACCTTTTACATGTTTTAAATATATATATGTTTCATGTGTTATTTCTCCTAATGCTTTTAATGTTTTATGTGAAGCCCTTTGAATTGCCTTGCTGTTGAATTGTGCTATACAAATAAACTTGCCTTTGCCTTGCCTTGATTTGCTAGGTGTGTAACAATACATACAGGTAAATCTTACAGGGCAGTGTGATTGTACATGTTAAATAACTCCATTTAAATATGACATTTAAAATATATTAGAGGAATAAGCAGCCCGGTCGTCAGGAAAAAATGTTGGTGTTGTCTGTTTCTACAAACCACAGAAACGTTAATGTGACACATAATTAGCACCCTCCAGCGTGTGTTTGGGACGTACTGTGTTTTCATCTGACCCCAATGTAAAACCATCCACATCAGTATCACACACTCAAAGCAAGTGCAGGTGACTTGATATAACAAGCCAAAAACTCTCCATACAGAGGAGTTTGGGGTGGATGGCAGGGTCATGCTCACACAGGACTTTCACCTCGGTCACCACAGTTCGTGTCCCATTAAAAAATGAAATTACATAACAGAAATACTTATTTGAACCAAAACCACAATCTCTCCCTAAACCTAATCAAGTAGCTTTGCTGACTAAATATAACTGTTATATAACTGAGACTGTTAAGAATCAACAGTAAGAAGTGATTATATTCATTAACACTGACCACATGTTTAAAATGTTGTGATCCAATGTATCTGTGGTACAAAAAAGGGTTATGAGAGTGCTGTCGACAGATCTGTGTGAAAACTTGCAGGTAAGGTGTGACGTTAAAGATATCAGCTCTGTGCATTAGGCACTGCTAACTACATTTCACGGGTTTGATACCATCCAAGAAAAGAAGAAGAATAGACATGCAACAAGCCAGGGTCAAATGTGGGTGAATGCAGGTTTGTCTTGTCAGACATGGGTCTGTGTGTTAAAGTGGTGTTAAAGAACATACGATGCCACAGTGGTGAAGATAATGCAACAAAAGGTGTGTGTTGTGAAGTGAACCAAGATCGTGAATTGCTTATCCTGTGTAAAAAACAAGTATTCAAAACAAGGCTATTTGTGAAGTGCTTCCATATGAATAGAGAGATATCTGGGCGTGACAGGTGTATCGCTCTGCTCTGAGCTCTGTACCGGAGCATCATTAGCCACTGACTGACATTACTGACAGCTGGCATGGAGAGGAGAGGGATGGAGGGTGGAATAGAGAGGGAGGAGACAGCAGAATCTGTGCCAACTTTCACCCTCTGGCTGTTCTCCACCGTTTTAATCACAGGAACAGTGCTCTCACTATGTAACCCCTTAGAGACCCAGGTACCTTAGCCACACTTGACATTAACCACAAGGCGAATACACCCATGTTTAACACTGACAAAACTCCTCGCCATCTTCCTCAATGGGTTTTTCTCTTTCATTACCTTCACAGAGTACCATAACAACCAGAGGACACACTGAGCAAAGGATCTTTTTTTTGTTTTTGTTTTTACCTTTGCTTTTTGTGGTGCAGCTTAAGATCTAATCTGCTGTTTATTTTCATTTATTCTGTGAGTGCACTGAGCTCAAGACGGCTCTTTCAAAAAGTTACATCACAATGACGATAAGACTCATCTCCGTCGACCGCTCATATTTGTTTGCCTTTGGTTTCTTGTCAAAGCCATGCCAAGTGTTTTTGGCAATGCCAGGGCCAATTCCTACAAAAATTGACAGGATGAACCATGCTGGCATCATAAAAAGTGGGAAATTTGTCTTCAGAGGCAGCTTGGGTGCTTTCCAATGTGCCATCACCTTCGCACAGTGAGGACAGAGTGCAGCAAAGGTCCGGATGGTCCTCTGGGGGATGGAGCTACGGACACTGATGAGGGGAAACGAGACAGAGGGGAAGACCTTGGATAGAATGCAACGGAACAAACTTCAGGAAGAGCACACTGAACTCACTACAGTAATAAGCTTATCCTGTGGGACTTGGTCATTTGCCGAACATCATTATTCCTTAACAGCATCACCAGCAGTTATGGCACAGCTCTGTGCAGAAGAATTAACCCCAGCACTTAAAGTAGGGCTGCACCATTATGGCCAATATGATCATCACATTTATTTTGACCAACATTGAAATCGTGATTATTTATCACTATTTGTCATCAATTTAAGGGACAAAATATTATTATTGCACTTTCACATTTAAATGAACAGAGCACTGCTTTCATGACCATGTTGTGCTACATTCCTGTTAAAAATCTTTGCATCAATTAGACCGGTCCTTATCCACAGTGCATTTCCTAGGAGCAAAACAGAAATAAAATTGTATCAAAACCTTTAACCCAATATTAAATCAGCAGAGCATTGCTTTCTCTTTCACGTTGTGCTGCACTCCTTTTTTTTCATTTGAATGACAATAACTTTTTTCTTAACCTGAATTTGGTGCATCTCCTAGAAGCAAAATAGAAATAAAATTGTACCGAAAAGAGACAAGCTCTTCTCCTTCTGCTCCAGATATTTGATTTTGGATTTGCACCCCTGCTCTCTGTTGCATCTTACTGATTGCAACAGCACAGCCTTTTTTTTCTAAAAAAACAGAGAAACTTTGATATTTAACGTTTCTGCCACATACGCGTGTACAGTTGTCCATATTTACGATAGCAGTGTTTAAGTGAAATACACCCTGAAACTGAAGAGGCGCCAAATTAAGAAAAAATAACAAGGTTAGGCAATGTTTGAGAATAAATGACAAGGAACAATGAGGCAATTGGACTTAAATTAATATCATATGATTAAGATTAATAGATATTTGGTTCTAATCCGTATCTGAATCTAATTGCTATTAGGAATGATCCTCTAGAACTGGTCAGTCTTGCTCTAATACTCATTATCCTGCATCAGACACAAATCAGGTCCTCACTACTGTGTAATGCTTATGCAAAGGCAGCTGAGGGCTTTATTCTAGGAAAGCTGTGCATTTTGTGATATTAGCACCACATTTCTTACATCCTAAAGGGAGGCTATGAAATGATTTAGCTGTCACTGTAAAAATGCATTTCAGGCAAAGTCTGTGGGTCTAAAGATAAAAATACCTAATGACGTCCCCTAAGAGCTAATGTTGTATCCACTATAAACACTAAGTGTGATTCTCTCTCGTTCTACAGGGACCACGATCAAAGTACAAGATTACTCTGTATTGAGCAAATGTATTATTTTGGTATTCATGTTGTATTTGCATAGAAACAAACACTAACTGTAACACATGTAATATATCTGCAGAAATTTAATAAACTCTGAGTGAAGTAGAGATACCTTCGGGCCCCCAAAAAATCACGAATCGCTGAATAACGGCGTTTTTTTTTTCCTGTGTTGTGCTTTCCATGCTCTCCATCTGCAGCATAGAAAACAGACCAACCTTCAACATGTTCCAGCATAGTGTAATATCCACACACACACACACACACACATACAAGAGTACATACAAAAGCTCAATGATAGCATGCTTTTTGTAATACACTAAGGGCTGTTACAAGGCCAGCGTTCACAACAGCTAATACATTTATGCAGCTATTTTTATGTCACAAACTCGCTTCTATGCTACACTGCACAATAAATGGAAATACAGCAGAGAGCTGAGCTGATCAACAAAGAAGCATGACGGAATAAAACTCAAACAAACATCTCCACTTCTGTTGTATTGTGCATAACATAATAGCACAGGAGGTCTCCGGGTACAAAGTTTAAACTGGCTGCAGAACATAAAAAAACACAACACCTTTAGAAAAACCCAACCATTATAAACTGTTTTGTGTTTACTTTTTAAATTGAAAATGTCACCTGGTTGCAACCACAACCTTGGTTTGAGGAGTAATGGAACATCTTTACAATCCAAGGGACATTTAGTCACCTTTATAACTATACAGTGTACAGTTTTTCAGAAACCATTTTGTCTAAACCAGCCGTTCCTTGACACCTCATAAAGGTCAGACTGTATATTACCTTAAAAGAAAGCCATATAATGTCTGATTGTAATGAGGATTCTGCCCATTGTGAAAAAAATTGACGATATATATATATTTTTGTTGGTACATGTAATGTGATAAGCAGGATGAGGGTTCTATAAAGCAAAGGTAGTTCATTGTTCATAGTTAACTCACACTAATTATTCCCGCAGTCTAAGTTTACACTAAAGTTGGGAAAGAGAGAAAAACAAAGCAGAGGGAAAATGTATTTATTCCCCCTACTCACATCTTCCCTGCTTCACACATATGGGTCACACACTCGGCTCAGTTTCCTTCAGTGGATTAGTGGCTTGTTCTGTTGGAGTGTAAGGTCAGATCAGGTCAGGACAACAATACAGTATGGGAGGATTACGTACATGGTGCCGCAACATGCCTTCCCCAGCACCTACGTTGTTTTTGAGGGGGAGCGGTTCGATCGTGAAGAAGCCCAGGCTATGCAGGATGTGGCTCTCCTGTACATCTGTTCAGCACACTGTCCAGATGCACATGCAACACATGTTAGTATAATACAAATACAAACACAGATGTGGTGCAAAAATACTAACACGATTACTGTATCTAAAAGAGCAAACACAGTTTATGCATGTGTTGTAAAAACGTCCAAACAGACACAAATTAGTGAAGCAGAGAGAGATGTGGTGCAAAAATAACTAATATCATAACAACTCATCTGAATGAAGTCACACCCCTGCTTCTTGCACACAGACACGCAAACACACTCCGACTGATCTGACACCTTACACGCAGTCTCGACATTAAGCCGAGCCACTAATTTAAGACCTCTGTGACAACGTGTTCAGTGAGAGATGTGACATAATTAGACAGTAAAGGAGCTGGGATATTGTGAGTCGAGATGATATCTATGTGATGTTTAGTTTAAACGGCAGCCATGTTGCCGTGTGTATGTGTGTGTAAGCGGGGGGAGAAAAGAAGAAAGAAGATTGGTGGGAGTACGTTTTTTGGAGTGAGGAAAGAAGTCGATGGAGAGAGGGACTGAAAAGAAAAGGGGTGAAATCAAACATGGAGGGGAAGTGGAGGTGGAGATGAATGGAGAAAAGGTCAGATGTGGAAATAAGGCCTTTCAGAAAGTGCTCCAATTTGACACAGTGGAATTGCAACTACTCAGTCCATCATGTGATGCCATTGGGCCCAAAAACATTTCCCATTCACTAACATGGGCAAAGAGATGTCTGTACATCAGTGGATATATTTTTTTGAAGTGAAATGATACGTTTCGCTGTCATAATGTGATCCATTCCATCAGATAACATCAGGAAAGTCTAGAAGAACGGAACGATTAAATAATTGTATCCTCCTTCAAGTTAGCGTAGCATTTAACCGGAAGTAGCCGGCTCGGCTGGTGGAAGTCTCTAGTGTGCCAGGTATTTTATGACACGGAAGTTGAAGTTTTTTGGCTTCATGCATCACCAAGCAGTTTCATATGAATGACGGAGCTCCGCCTTGAACACTATATCCAGTGCTGTTAATACATCCGGGGTGGAAATACAAGAGGAGTTGTGGGTAAAGTAAAAAAAAACGCTGGCTCAGGGCCCAGGTATCCTCTTTGACCATTGGCTCAGGCCAGAAGCCCCCTTCACACACCAGGGCAACCCAATGGTCCTGCTCGCTTGTGCTATAGCTTTGATTTATGGGATATTTGATCATCACGCTCCATCCTGTTATAGTCTGGAGCCAAAGTCACTGCACCAAAATCCGCATTGGGGGGAGGGTCAGGGTGGTCAATGGGTCCCAAAACACAGGACTTTACTTTAGACACACACCCACACAAACACGTGCAGCTCATATCTGCTTTCATTTAGGCCCTTTACTGCACTTGACTGTTGTTGGAAGCTAGCCTGTGAAGTTAGTGGGGTCCTAATGAGGAACCGATACCAATAAATAGAGACTTTATCTTAATTGAGGGGGGTGTATGTGTGTGTGTTTGTGTGTGTGTTTGTGTGTGTGTGTGTGTGTGTGTGTTTGTGTGGGGGGCAGAGAATAGAAGAGAAGGGAGGATTGGGGTGGATGAGATGGATAGAGTGAGACATTATTAGACAGTATGATGAGATGAGGTGAGCATTTGATGAGACTCTTTTTCTGTTTGTGTGTGTGTGTGTGTGTGTGTGTGTGTGTGTGTGTGTGTGTGTGTGAGTGTGTGTGTGTGTGTGTGCCCTTCACAGAGGCACAGTGATGTGGCTGACCCAAATGACTGGGATATTATTGGGAGAGCGAGGGAGGGGGACCTCTGTTGAATACTGATGAAGCACGGCACAAAGCTGCCTCCTGGCCTCATTAACCTGCCGAAGACTGCCTTTGTTTTCCTCCGCAATGCTCCAAACACTTCCTACATCCTGTCCGAAGGGGTTTCGGAAGTCACAGCGTAGACGGAGGAGAAGCAGTCTTCGAGAAGCTCAAGGGATGGAAGCATGAGATGGGTAGGAGATGCTCTTTATGTAAGCGAAGTAGTTTCTCTCTCTCTTCTTGGTGCTAAATTTTGTCACAGGAAGAGAAAGACGTAGAAAAACAGAGCATATGTGAAAAAAACTTTTGTATGGAGGTTTTAAATGTGTTAAAAAGTGCCAGATGGAGTAAGGGGAAAAGTCAGGTCTTTTGTGTTGAAGGAGGAAACAAAATACAATACAAAAACAACATGCGGATCCCACTGTCTCCCTTCCAACTTGCAACAACGAAAGAAGGAGGAGGTGGAGGCGAGGACAGAGAGTGAGGAAGTGGAGTGAAAGGATGAGAACAAGGTAAAGAAAAAGTAGGACGAGAGGTTTGTGCTCTTTCTTATGCCTAGGCACGGCATGTCGTTTGGTTAGTCGACGTCTGTGCAGTGTGATGCGTATGCGTCTTTGTGTGTTTGTGCGTATGTGTGTGTGTGTTTGTGTGTGTTAGCACAGGAGATTTCAATTTCATCTTTAATGGAAACAGCAAATAGGGGAACAAATAAAATGCGAAGGAGAAGAGCAAATCCTCCCAGCAGAGGCCCAGTCAGAATTGATGATGAGGACGACATGAAGTAAACATTCTGCTGCTCACAAAACAAGGTGGGTTTGAGGATAGGGGAGGCAGAGACAGAAAGACGGGGGGGAAGTGAGTTGAGCAGGGAGGAGGAAAACACAGAAGGGGAATGATGGAGAGCATTCAAAAACAGATGACGAAATGGAGAAAAAGAAAAAGGCAGGGAGGGAGTCGGGAGGTGATGGCGGGACAGCAGATCAGTCATGGTGTGTCTTCCAGTCAGAGTCGTCACTTATACTGAGGAAAGGAGCAGCCGTGTAGTCAGAAATCATCAGGAGCAGGAACAGATTAGATACAGGCTATTGGTTCTGATGAGGCCTCGTATAGATCAGTAATGGCTCAGTAGGGGCAGAGGGAAAGAGAGTGGCAGTAAGGTGCTGGCTTTCAGAACTGGCAGCACTTTTACACTGCTGCTAGAGATTCTCTGTATGCATGAGGAAATGATATCATATTGTAAAAAGAAGTTACTAATTAGAATAGAACAGAACAAATATCTGTGAAAATAATGTGTGTAATAGTATGTCAAATAAACCAGTTCAGTAAGTTGTAGCTCACCGTATTCTCATGATATATTACGAATCGTATGCACAGCGGTTCCTATGATGCAAAATATGATGTTCTATTTAATTATGTGAAATTGTTTTTGCCTGATATCAGACAGAAATGCTAATAAGTTAAACTCTCACTCGTTTCCATCTTCAGTCTGACATTGGGAAGATGATTTGATTTTCCCCAATCACGATCACACTATGCAAACTTGAATGGGGGATATAATAATTCATTCGTGCGGCTTTTCTAGACTTTCCAAAATGTTATTGGATGGAATGGATCGGATTCTGGTAGAGAAACGAGTCATTTCGTGGAGGCTGCGACACTCAAAACTATTTATCCACTGTTTTACAGCACACTGTAGTGACAGAGTATGCTACGGCGGAGCCTATGACGTAAGCACAAGTTTAACTAACTCGGTTGTGATTGGCCAGTGAGTGCTGTCTGTGTAAACACACACCTTGACAATGGCTAGATCCTGCCTGTGGCACTGTTTGGCTGATCGTCAGTCCCCCCGCAGCATCATTGATATGACGGAAATGGGTTTGTATGATATCTTATGAAATATTACAATCTATTTAAGAGTGTGAAACATAGACTCATGTTGGCGCTCATGTATATAAGGATGGATGACACGTCTCCATTTCCTCCCACTGTACAAAAGTGAAGCCCAAATATCCTGAATACGGGCTCTGCCATGTTGTAATTTTGCAACCAGAGTAGTGATCCGGTGGCATTGAAGTCCCACTTGACCAATGGAGTCAAATAAGCTGTCGATCATGATGTTTCACCCTGTTTTTACAGCATCAAATAACTAATTAAAACCAAACTTATCAGAAAAATTGCACTTGAACAGACATCAGCGTGCTGAGAATTAAAAACAGAAACCATCTTTAGGAAAATGTATTTGATATGAACTTCGATTTTTGGCTCTTTCTTCTTTGCTCCAGATGTATTTTCTACAGTAATAAATACATAGATCACATATAAATTACAGTGTGTTACTTTTCATAGGTATAGTTAACCAACAGTGAGGAGCGCCTGGTGTCGTTCCACCTTTCCCTGTTAATCCACTTGACAGTAGGATGAAAACAGAGTGACGCTGAGAGGAGATAAAGGAAGAGGGGAGTAGAGTTGCCTCAGCCTGCTGCTCTGCCATGCAGAGATGAGCCCACCCACCAGGCCAGTCAAGGCTGAGACCTTGCAACATGTCAGACATGTAGATAGACACCCAGCTGAGTCATCTGGTCTTTGGGGGGGTGGGACAGATGGACCGATACAAATGTGCACACATAAACAAACTGACACGGGCACACCGCATAGACACGTAAAGAACAAAAAGCAATGCAACACACACACACAGTCACAGAGAGAGAGGGAGAGAGAGAGAGAGAGAGAGAGAGAGAGAGAGAGAGAGAGGGGGAGTACACTTTACTGATTTACTGATTTTTCTCTAATTCATTTAATGTCACTTTTGCAATAATGTGAATGTAATGTGTTGTAATGCAGTTAATGCTGATTTAAGTCAACCTTGGCTAAATTATTTGATTCTGAGGTTAATTAATGTCCACTGTCCTTGATACACTAATACAACTGCAAATACGACGAGACCCATAAAATACTTGATTCATTTTGAAATATTGGTCTTTTTTATTGTTAAGAATTTTATAGGCTATACCACTGCTGTAATAACAAGTTTTTTTAAAGACCAAGACACAAAAACCTTAATTTAAACAGTAGTAAAACAGTGAGTAAAATGAGAGAACAGTGTTCATTGTGTCAGAAGAGAAGATTTAAACAATGTTTTCTTCTCTAGGATTCAAAAATAAACAGGAAGTGTAGAGGCCACAGCTTTGAATGACTTCAGCACATCTGCGCCCACAGGACATCACTCGTTTCTCACACTCCTCTGCTTTGATCTGCGTCCATTCTGACTCAGTCTCTTCCACAGTTCAGTACAATGGTTTTCCAGAGATTCTCTATGGGGTTTAGATCTGGACTCTGGGCTGGCCATCTCAATGTTTCAATATTCTTAACTTGTGAACTTATTTTCCCTAGTATGAGGTAGCTGTCAATCAACACTCGCTTGAGTCATGTCCACTCCCAATTCAGCAGAGACACATCCTGCTCCTGTGCGGAAACAAGTTACAGGATTGAAATCACCATGAGACAATGATGAGAATGGTTTTCTATTAAACGAGGTGCCAGTGACTTCCACTGATGTCAGTGTTTTGATGCCTCGGAAATGTACCCAGACAGATTTCAATGTTTCTCTTCAGAACGGTCAAACGTCCTTCACAGCTTGTTCCTGATTAACATGAAGGTGAAATGATGTCAGGAAGAAATTCTTAGGTCGCATCTTCCTTTCTATCAAAGAATAATTCCCCTTCCTGCATAATAACTATGATCAGCAGCACTATATGACAAGCATTTTAATTTGAACTAAGTAGACAATCTAAAAAAGTGATGGAATGCCCCTGCGAGATGTTTAGAAGACATTATGCTGATTTATGCTTATTTAACAAACTGTAACCTATGTAAAGGACCTCATATGCATGTGTACTGTAAATTTTTATTAATCAGTGAGCTGCTTACAGCCGGTTCCACAGGGACTTCACATTTGTCCAGGATAGCAATCTGTTCAAGGGCGAGAGGAATCTGAGCTTCTGTTTTAGCCAAATCTCCCTGGAGGGACTCCAAGAGCTCAGGCTCTCACCAAGCTCCACCAGTGTCTGGATTTGTGGCTCTCACTTGTGCTCAACGAACATGGAGTGGGTTGCCTGCCTGCATCAGACAGCTCAGCTTTTTCAGATGTAACATGGGCCACACACTGTGACACTCTCCGTTATACTCTTCTGTGATCATTTAGATATTTCCAGAAAGGGTTAAAAAATACTTGCTTATGTGGGAATAAACAGGGAATACACCAGCTGCTCACTTTGTCACCTTCTTAGTACAAATTAACTTGTATCAACTGATTGATTTTTAGCTAGGCGTACCTAATACACCAGCATGTTTAAGTGTGGGACTGTGTGAATTACAGAATTAGAGACAAGCACACTTTTTTTAAAATGAAAAATCTGTTCTCAAGGCGTTTTAAGAGGTAACATGTGACTTTTTCAGTAGCAGAGACAGTCTGGACTGAGGAATGTTAAACTAATTTGGTTGCAAATTTGTTCAAACAACAGTGTGTGCACTGAAAAAAACAACCACCTACAGCGTGAGACCGCTTGTTGATGGAAATTTAAATAACCTAATTTAAAAGGAACCAAGTCATAAACGCAACCACATCCTGCAATCCTGTAGAAAAGCATCAATACCACAAAACACAACAAGGAGCAATACAATGCAAACTTCATTCATGCAATGGAAGAAATGAGATTAGTTTTATTGATGGGGGGGAATCATCGACATGGGTGTGAATCCTAAAGTGCTGAGACAGGCCCCCGTGTGTACACGTGTAGAACAGTGTTGACACCACAGCCATTTACATACCAATGTCTTTGTCAGATCCATAAGGCAATAGTGCATACTTGCACTGTGGATGTACAGCAAGTCTGTGTGAGCTTAATGTTTGCAGAGGTTGTGTGTCTGGACCTCAGCATATAGATTCCGCTAAGGTCACGGGGACAGTGTTCTTTGCTTTAGTCTCCTGGCGCCTCTGTGCCTATCTCATCATCTCTTCTTTGCTTTGCACCACTAACTTTCACTTTCTCTCTTCTCTGAATCATTAGAGGTACTGCATGCATGTTGGAAAGCTCCCTGATCATGGCTCACCTATGACAGCTCACCACAGCTGAGACTGGCAGAGCTCTATAAATACTATCCTGTTCACAGTGGCACGTAACGTTCATTTAATTTACCATTACTGTCTCCACAACTCAAATCTACTTTTACCTTTAGAAACCCACAGAAGATGTATTTTTGTCTTCTAAGTGGTGTAAGGTGTAAAAATTAAAGTTTTTGACCATTTTCATAAATTCTTGAGTGGTCAAAATACCACATTAAGACACCGAAAAATAATGTGAAAAATAACCCATGCTGTGGTCTGAAAACCTTTTGACATTTGGAGATTTCTGCAAGAATTGCATTTTTCTGTGATTGGGTGGAGAGCACTGGTGTTGAGCAAACTCAGAAACCCCGTTATCAGCAGTATACGTAGGAAAGCCATCCATCCTCTGAATGTTCCAGGTTTCTAGTCTGTGGTTGTAAAGTTTCATGAGGCTGCGATTACCCTAGAGGTCACAACAGCTCATTTTATACAGTGTCAAGTTTCAACACTGTAAAATGCTCTCACTACAATGAAATGGCTACTATGGAAACTAACATCATCACACATGGATACAATTGGGCTTATTGAATCCACAAGAGTCTCGGCTTTCCAGTCAGACCCAATTCACGCAATTCAAGACTGTTTAGGGACCCCAGTATGAGGAAATGTTAAAATACTGTTGGAATCATAGAATAGGACAACATAACTCATTTGAACTGCATGAGAAACACAGTCAGGGATAAAAACAGGGATAATGATAAAGTGGGCATGTCTGTAAAAGGAACACCAATAGAATATGGGTATCATGGATATCATTCAAATATCTTGAGGTTAGAGGTCAAAGGACCCTTTAGAAAATGGCAGTTTTCCCCCTCGCCAAGATTTAGTCCAAATTAGAAGCGTTATTTCTGACAAGCTAGCATGTCACGGTTGGTACAATTGGATCTCTTAAATCATCCAGTTTCATCAGATAGCAACAACTTTACTAGCTTTAAAATAATCTTAATAGGTGTGTTTCCACTGTGGTCGGTCGACTACCCGATATTGGACTGACCGGAATGAGGCAGGTCTATCACGCCAAAAACACCCCTAATTTGCATATGAGTCGCTCAGGAGGCTGTTTGACCGTGTATAATGGCCCTTTTGTCCCCTGAGATATAATCGATTGCTGATTGGATATAGTTCTCAGAAGGATGTGACATGTGGTAGTACACACGCCACCACAACACGCTAAAGTAGAGCAGACACTTTTATCCAGTGGTGTAGTAGAACGGAAAACAGAAAATGCATGCATAACCTTGCACAGGCTTGCAGTCGTGAGGATTCTGATCTGTGGTCCTTTGCTGCATGCTCCCTCTCTCTCTCACTCACTCACACACACACACACACACACACACACACACATACACACACACACACACACACACACACACACACACACACACACACACACACACACACACGCGCACACACACACACACACACACACACACACACACACACACACACACACACACGCACACACACACACACACACACACACACACACACAAACTGTACTGCAAGTAGGGAGCAGGCCTAGCTGTCAACAAACACTTTGCCACCTTAAATCAAACGACAACTATTCTGTATTTCTCTGCTGTATCACTGATCAGCTGATCAGCAGCGAACAAAACCCATTCAGAGGATTCATCACCTCTCTGGCCTTTTTTGTAATGGAAACATGGCAAGTGAGCGGCCATTTGAGAGGGCGTGCCCTGAAACTTTCTGAGCAGCCACTCTATAGGGCTGGTGGAAACACGCCTAATGACAATACTGTTGCCAAGATTAATCGCTTGTGGTCCCCCAGGTCTCTTTCTGAGATGGCACCTGGGGTAGACAATCAGATTTAATCAGACTTCTTCATTCAGGTTGACCACTCATCTGCTTTCAATGTCTGTTTCTTGAATCTTCCTTGATTCAAATATGTATTACTCTCCTCCCTTTTATATCTGAAAGTGCACTGCAGGTGTTCAACTCACAGCAGGAAACAGTTGATGACAGTGGAAGAGACATTTCAGTTTACTTGCACATTTTCATCTGGACAAACTGCATGCTGCTAAATTACTTTTACTATCTCAGATCTCTAATTTTAGGACAGCACAGCTCATTTATCATCAGATATAAAGATCGGTAGTGTGTGATGTTGTCTCTATGTGTTGTCTGGAGTAGTGCCATGTTGTTGCATTTTCATGCAGCACACCACCACCAGGGTTTATACCACACACTCAAGCTGCTCTTATGGCTCTCATTAAATCAACATATTTTCAAAGAGACAAAAAGGTTAACACAGACTAAACTGAATAAAAACACTTTATTATTATTATTATTTGATTTCTTATTTTGTTTTTCCCAATTTTTTAACCTCAAGCTGTTTCCCCTTTGAGGGGTTAGGTGCTCCACAGTGATCACAATGGAGTGTCCTTCAGAGGACCTGAAACCCAGCTGAGCATGCTTGTCAGCTTTAAAGTTTCAAGTTTATTGTCCTAAAGTTTAAATATCAGTGGTGAAGTGAGACAAAATCCATGAAAAGAGGGTTTATACTGTAGTATGAGCTGTAAGACTTTATCTGGCAAATCGTTTATCATATTAATAGTAAACAGTGTAGAGCCATTAATTACTTTTACTCTGCAGTTGCTTTTTTAAATTGGTTCAGCACATGTGCTATATCTACCAGTGATCAATAACCATGTGGACATGTAATGTTGTAAGTTGATCGGGTTCATCCGAACACCATGAACCAGGTTGCAACTTAGGGTCTACCCACATTTAGCAGTCGTCCCATGCCCAAGCCCGATTCACAGCTAAAGTCTAGTTAGTCTGACCAGTGTGAGTACAAGTGTACCTCCCTGGCCAGGTTGAGAGAGGTGGGCATCGGCACGGCAAGATTGGACGACTACTTATATATGACTGTTCCCCGCGACATCATTCAAAAAGATGCTGCCCAAGGGTTTGCGGTGGTCTGGAGCCGGTGTATTCTCCACTAGAGGACCAGGACTCCCACTCCTGTTTATCTAGTAACTTGTTCTGTTAGCCTTGCTCCCGGGCGGTGGAGCTAATGTGGCTAATTCTGTAAAAGTCCCCGTCTCCCTCCCCCCGACATCACATACATGCCCTTTTTTGGTAAGAGGAAATGAGGAGGAGTCAAAGTCTGATTAGATGGCGGCTCCCAGAGGCAAATATGATCGGATCAAGAAGGGAGAACGGGAGGCTACGTCTATTTTTTATACAATCTATGTTTAAACTAATAGTACATGTTAATAAATTCATGATAAAGGATTTATTCAACCTAGCAAGGCATAGTTCTCACTTTAGATCTGGTAGCTGCAAAAACCATAGTTAACTATTTAGTGCAACTGCAAGTGCTTATAATGTCCAAAATTTGAACAGCAAGAGTGTTTATGATGCTATTATTACCGATTATATGATCTTATATGATGGTAATCTTAATAAGAAGTTATAAGGATAATAAGGCCTTTATAACTTATCAACTAATGGTTAATACAAGGACCTTAATATAAAGCTTTACAGATTTTGCCCATGCAGTATGCAGTATATGCCACTTCTTTCCTCCCAGTTTCATTAAGTCAGAGCGGTCAGAGTCCCTGCTGTCTGTCCAACTGTCGACACAGCACGGCAATATACGCATCCACTCTCACTCTCTCTCTCTCTCACACACACACACACACACACACACACACACACACACACACACACACACACACACGTACTAAGACAAATCTGATGCCATGGTTAAAATAGATAGGTGTGTGAAGAGATGAAGAATGAAAAGATAGATAAAGAGAAAGTGGCATGAATAAGGGGGTAATGCTCAGGTTTCTAAGATGAGGGGGATAAAGAGGTGCAGATCAATGGAAGGAAAAACTGTCTGGCGGGCTCGCAGAGGTCACTCAGTGAATATTTTGGAGGGAAACGGGAGGAGAAGAGACTGAAAATGAGATTGTCTGGATCTAACCTCATGAATTTTTCTGACTACATTTTTCACACATATTCATACTTCAACAGGATTTTAATTTGGGGATTTTTCTGTCTGACGCATTCGTGTGCTCTTAAATTCGGCAAATTTAATCAAGCCATGATTCAAACTCTTCCTAGAAAACCGTTAATTGACTTCAATGTGTTTTATGCACACACATAAAGACTAACAGACTAAAAAGGACAAGCAGATGAATAAGGAATACCAATATTATAATTGAATAGAATCACTTACATTTCTTATGTTTCACTTCATTTTAAGTAAAGTACATTTTACTCAGTAAATGTAGGAAGAAGCTTGCATAAATATAGTTAAATTTAAGTACACTGTTATATCTGATACAGAGAAGATGTGGTCTGAGGGGTTGTTAAACCAGAAAAAAAAGATACTTAAGTGAAAGGTGCCATATGTATTGCTGTGAAAGAGTCACAAAAAGAAACTGTTAAATACAAAAGAAAACAAAATATAGAAGAATGATGTGGACAAAGTGAAAGCAGAGGTAAGAGCACTCTGGAGAGTGATGAAACAGGGAAAGAGAAACCGTTTGGCCACTGGAAAATAGATTACAGTGAATGATTGGTCAAATATGTGTTCTAGACATTCCAATAATGCTGACTACAGTTGGCTGTAATTCAATTTTCCTCCTGCTTTTTTTTGTCTTCTTGTTGTTATCATTCCCAACAGAACACATGTTGGAAATGGTTGAGTAAAGGCACTGCTATCACAAAACAAACAGCAGTTTCTCTTTTTTGGGATTCTATTCGACGGTTTATAAAAGTCCTGAAAGAATGTGAACACGTCCCCAAGTGATTCTAGGGGAAAAAACGGGTATTGACAGTAGTGAGCGAAAATTGTTAATACAGACCATCCAGATCACCACATGAAGGCAAGTAAACCAAAAACATTTTTCAATGATGATGGGTTTGTTTTTGAAACCATGCAGTGTAAAAATTAAAACTGTCTTCATGTCTTGATCTCAATTGTAACAAACAAGCTACTCCAAAAAAAAATAAGGGGACACTTAATTGTTACAGTTTAACATCAAGCTTAAGTGATTGTGAATCAGTGTCACCTGCTTTGGTGCAAATGAAAGTGACAACAGGTGCAATGGAGAGGCAAAAGCAAGAGAACACCCAAAAAGGGAATGGTTTGGATGTGCTGGCCACAGACAGATGCACTCCACTTGTCCTTCCTGACTGATTCTTCTCCAGTTTTGTGTTCTGCTATTGATCTAACCTCATGAATTTTTCTGACTACATTTGCACACACATTTAAACTTCAACCCGATTTTTCTGTCTGGCGCATTCGTGTGCTCGCTTAAATTCAGCTAATGTGCTACTGGTAGCCCAGCTCCTCCAGGATGGCACATTCATACGTGCAGTTGCAAGAAGGTTTGCTGATTCTCCTAGCACAGTCTCAAATTCATGGAGGAGTTACCAGGAGACCGGCTGTTACACGAGCAGAGTGGGACAGGGCCGCAGAAGGACATCAACCCAGCAGCAGGACCGCTATCTGCTCCTTTGTGAGGAGAAACAGGATGAGCACTGCCAGAGCCCTATAAAATGACCTCCAGCAGGCTGCTGGTGTGCATGTTTCTGACCAAACTGTCAGAAACAGCCTCCATGAGGGTGGCATAAGGGCCCGGCGTCCTCTAGTTGGACGTGTTCTCACAATTCTACATCATGCAGCCTGATTTGCCTTGATGAGAGAACGCCAGAATTGTCGGGTCCATTAGCGCCCCGTTCTCTTCACAGATGAGAGCAGGTTCACTGTGAGCACATTGGACAGGCTTGAACGAGTACACACTGCTGAGTCACATTATGGGTTGCCATGATATAATGCACGCCAATGGGATCAGCCTGTGATTCCAATTTTTCACATTGATTACCAGTGTGATTCTGAATCCAACCCTCAGTGGGTTGATGGGTTTGGTTTCCACTGACAGTTGTTACAAAAAAAAAATTCTCAACAAATTATGAAATGTACTATACGGTGTACATCAGTAAAGATTTTCTACTTGAATATTTCGCTCATCAAGATCTGATGTATTTTTGCATACCGAATTCAAGCTGCCAATTTACTTCAATGTTACATTTTGTAGGCCTTGCTGATTAAAACGCTGCAAACAGGGAATGGGAGCTTGGATCCGGTGAGGTAATTACCTTTTGCATATGTTCTCGGAGGCCTGTTCTACGAAGATTTGGACTTAGCAAGATAATGTCAATGTTCAGCCTGAGTTTTCCACCTTATGACGGTGGTTCACTTCTTACTGGGTACATCACCATCAGATCAACAGTTATAAAAGCAACGGCTACAGACCAATCAGTTCTCTTGGAAAATGGCATTATTTATAGAAGACCCCCAGATCATGAGAGAGGAGGGAAAATACATATACATATACATATATATGTGTCAGCTTCTTGAACGTATGTTGCCAGTGTGACACGCCGGAGTCATCTTACAACAGAGACTGATTGAAGAACTAAAGCTTTCACTTGTTGTCTTCATAAGATATACAAGTAGCCTTCTTACCCCTTTAAAATATCTTTGTCTTTATATTTTTTTTTTCATTTGCTCCTAAATCGGTTTCACACAGCTGGGGATGCATTGAAAGATGTCATACACACCGTGTGTAAAAGCCCCAGTTATACATCTAAGCAGAGATGAATAAAATGGAATCCACAAGTGTAATTATTGTCAGATCTACTCGTTCCCCAGATGGGGCAGTGATATTGTAAAAGAAACAAAACTCCATTACAGAAAAATAGCCTTTTTATTTATTGTGGGCAAAACATGTTTTCAGCTGAAATGCATTCAGTTTTGCCCACAATAAGTAAGAAAACTATCATTGAGTGATTCTTTTGTAATATCACTGCCATGTACCTGACACACTGCTGTAATTTACAGCAGTGTGTGCTGCTACTTTCCACTATATACGGATATAATAAGCCTATTCATTCACACATTCACAGTCAGATGTCCTCCCTGCATTCAGCAGCTGCAACTGTGTTGCTTTTATATATGGATTATGTGTTACCTTCTTGGTATTTGAAGAATTAATAATAGTTTGGTCTCGGCTGCCGGTATGTGCCATGTTTGCTCATACGCTGCAAACCGCGCCCCTTTTATGTGAACATGCTCATGTCTAGATTGGGACACCCTGGGCTGACTTATCGAGATGATAACCACCACTGTGTGACATTAGCATGACGTTTGTTAGGGTTAGTGAAGCCAGATAACAAAAATATGTCCTGGGTAAGTTGAACTTGATTTGTAATATAGATAGGGATGCAAAGGGCTGGAATATTCCTGGTAAATTTCCAGAAACTTTGGAAACATACAGAATTTTACGACATCCAATAGTCTTGTACTCTGGGCTCAAACGTGTAGCCTCAATAGTCCAGGGTTTGTGATGAAGGAATGCACAGTGCATATAGGGGGCGTGGCCTCAACACCCCTGCAGTAAGCAGTGCATGCGCTTGAGGAATAGCACATTCTCAAGCGTAGTAAATGAAATGTGGTTGTTTTAGTCAAGATTATGCTGAAAATTTAGAAAATTTCCTAACTATATTTAAAATCCCTGTTGAGGGTAAACTTTCAGTATTGTAAATTCCCGGTTTATTCCTGTTAATTCCAATGAATTCCTGTTAATTCCCATAGGAAGTTTCCAACTTTGAAAATACCTGAAATTTTGCAACTCTAAGTACAGGCCTCAGGTCTGCTCTTATCCAGCATCCACCACAAGAACCAATATCTGCAAAAAACTAGAAAATGTCCTTAAACAAAGTGCATAATGTCCTATGTTATAATGTTCTGACCAGAGAGCCATTCAGTCTGAGATGGTGTCAAGCTGAACCATCTTCTGGCATTTGAGGGACAACTGGGCCTGTGGACACAGACAAACAGACACACCCACACTGATTTTATCCATCACAACCACTTGCCCCATTGGCATTAATATTAACCTCCATGGGATCAATGCATTCAGCCTTGAGGCAGAGCTACTCGAACAAGTCTCGTTCCTTTTTTCTACAGACAAAAAACAAAGTCAAATCCAAACTATGACTCGTATCTCTGACAACATCATTGATTTTTATGCCATAAAGATTCATCAGGTTAGTTCTTCTCCAAGCCAGGATTGTTCTATCAAGGCTACCCTGTCCAGAGCACTGAACACCACGCTGAGGTAATGCATTGAGATGTGTGCTATAGCTTGTCTCTTTAATGCAGGTTACAGTAAGACATCGTGCATAAGGCATGACTCACATGTCAGTCCTGATTTACATCAAATTGTGCTTTCCGTGATCTATGATGCCATCCCACTTTGTGAAGTATGAGTGTGTGGTTGAGTGTCTGTGTTTGCATGTTTATTTACAAGATGTTTTTCATATGAATCCAAGTATTGTGTGTGTGTGTGTGTTTTGCCCTGTGTGTTGTGTGGGCTGTTTGACAAGGATAAATGGCTATTCTCCTATCCTATCATGCTGTATACAAGGTGTTGCCCCTTTCTGCATGGGATTCTCAATGTGACTCAGATCTTGGAACAGCAACAAAGCCAGGACATCACACAGGGAAGATAGATGACTTTGTGCAGTTCAAAAATATGAAATTCTTCCCTTTGTATAGGTTTGCCTGTTTGTGTCTGAAGAAGAGTAATATTGGTAGGACTCCCGCTTCGGAAGTAAATGTCAGAGCAAGATGAATAAATCTCTCCACATGCCTTTATTGCCTGTTGTTATTTTGCATTCCTTATGCAAAAACATTCCTGTTGTGGGGACTATTGGTATGATAATGTGCCAGCATGTCAGGCGTCATATCAACTCCTATCAATGTTGCATAAGCTTCTATGTGGGTATGGCCTTTGTCATGTTTGTATAAACAAAGATCTTGAGCCAAATAGTTTAATATTTTCCTGGATTCAGACTTTTCCTGGAAGAGAGACGGTCCAAACTGATGCCTGAAAGATGAAGATGCTCACTTCCCTTTTCGTCCTCTACTTATCTTGACATCTCGAGGCTATTAGGAAATGCCTCATTAAATCATGTTGAAAATAACATATAATTAAATGAGTTAAATGAGATTCTTTCAACATTTGTATACGTTTTCCTTTCAAATGCAAGGCCATGAGTCAAAGCTAATTAAACTGTACAGTAAACCCAGCACACCTGGTAGGGTTTACAGTAACTGTGCTTATCTTTACTGTTCCAGAATCAATAGAAATCATGGATTATTGTGGGTTATTGCTTAATGAACCTTGGTCTGTTGACAGATTTGCCCAAGGGGCTTTCACACAGCCGAAAGGCAACTTGCTGCCTCAGTCATTTCAATGAGTGGAGGCAGCAGAGAGAAGTGGTTTTGATCAAGACAGCAGGAGTATGAGGTTGTGATTTTGCTCTGCTGCCCAACGTTCTGAAATTCTGGCAGCAACCGCTCAGTGGCAAAGACGATTTGCTTTTTTGGGAAAACCTCTTCGGTTGCAGGGTGGTTGCGGGGAAGTTGCAGGGCGGTTGCAACATGGTGACGTGAAAGCTGCTTAAAGTGAAGTAGCATGATAAGAGTCCCTACACATTAACCGAAGCACCAACAACATAGTAAGTGAACACAGAGTTTATTAAAAGAGTGTTTTGAAAGACTTACCTACCGGCCCCGGTACCAGCTGCTCAATTCGAGTAATTTACCAAATACAATCCAAAAGGAAGGAGCCCATTGATGATTTATTCCAGCAAAACATGTAAACGTTGTGGTTCGTGACAGTTTAGTGAAATACTGTATACGTTTATAATAGATGGTAAAAGGTTTGGAAAAGTCTCACACAGCTTTCCTCGCAGCACCGAAACACAGATCTCAGGGGTCAGGGGACGTGTGTTGCCGGAAGATACACAGTGAGTGCAGGCACAGGTAAAGACGACTAGCCTGCAACTTGAAGTGAAGTGAGACAGAATGGTTCATATTTGTATCTTTCCCGGCTGCAAAACAAAAATGGGGGGCTTACAACCCAGAAACTTATCATAGGCTGCCATTGTGGTACAATGACCTTGCTCTGATAAACCAGTGGCTTATTGTTTTGAATCTGGACATTGAGACGCCATTCGGATTGCTGTGTCTGCCACAAACCACAACGTTGACGTGTTTTGCTGGAATAAATCATCAATGGGCGTCTTCCCTTTGGATTGCATTTGGTAATTAACTTGAATTGAGCAGCTGGTACCGGTGCCAGTAGGTAAGTCTTTCAAAACACTCTTTTAATAAACTCTGTGTTTACATACTACGTTGTTGGTGCTTCGGTTAATGAGAAGGGACTCTTATCATGCAACTGCAGAGGTTTGGTGTTATTTGGAGCAATATTAGCGGTTAAAAAACATGTTTTATTGCGTCAAACTCGCCGCCCCGAGCTTATCCATGTTAGCCGCGGCAGGTTGTTATAGTCTCTCTGGAAAATCTACGTTAATAGTTCATACACAAAAAAATGTCTAATGGCTTATTTAATGACCTAATTTTCCTAAAAAGAACCTCGGATGATTTTACACCGGAATTTAACATTAAGGCCTAGTTCACACTATTCTGCATTGTTGATTGGGAGACTGCTGCTGAAAATGACTGGGTCCAAATAATTAAAAGATAGAGGAAGACATTTTTACTAAAAGGGTAGACAAATCATTGCTGATAAGGATAAAAAATAGAATATAAAAACTGAAAATAGTAAAGGTAGGTCCATGAAAAAGCATATTGTGTGTTTTTTGCGTATCCCCCAGGTGTTAGTCACCTTTTAATGCGTAGTGGCACGAGTATCCTGAAGACATGCTGTCCACTTTCTCTGTAAGGCTCATCCATTGCTCCTGGGGCTTAAACACACAGCGAGGGAAAGGACAGAGAGCCAACTCATTAGATACAGCTACAGACTTAGTTGGCTAAACCTCTTACAGTTCTCTTGGAGTGGCTGAGGAAAGACGCGCAATCCTTAATAACACAAGGAAAATGTATTATCTGCATTATCCTCAGGTTTTTTTGGACTGCATTCCGAACAGCTGGTAGAACCCTTGTTGTTGGCATACATCTGTGGAACTACTCTACTAAGTCATTCCTCAAAACAGTCAGATCGTTCAGTGGAGTGCAACCGTTATATAAAGAAAAGACAGAGAACAGTGTTTGTTGTAAAGGTTTTGCAGGCAATGGGGCAATGAGGAATTTCAGAGCTAGAACAACACTGCTTGGAAAACGGCTCTGATTGATATGAAATGTTTTTGGCACCCTCTAGCGTCTGTATGATATGCACCTTTCAACTGACGGCAAATCCTCCGGAAGTCAGGTGATGCAGTATAACAAAGCCTTAAACTCCGCTTTAAGGAGGAGGTTGGGGTAGATGTTTGGGTGACGCACACACCAGATTTTGGTTCTTGTCCTGTCCCATGTCAAAGACTAAACCTAACCAAGTAGCTTTGTTCTCTAAACCTAACCAAGTAGTTCCATTGTCCAAACCTAACCAAGTACTTTTGATGCCTATACTTAAGTAAGGTTATTAGTTTTCATTTTGATTCACACCGTTAACCACATGTTTAAAACTGTGCTGTTATGTGAAGAGTAGGAAATGAGAACGGGTCACAGCAGTTCAATGTATCTGTGGTTTGCAGAAATGTACGCCTTATGCCAATATTTTTTCCTGGCAACCTGGTTGGGGAAAAAGGTCAGCGATTTGATATGAGACATATTAACAACTGGAACCACTATAAGACAGGGGGTGCTATATGGAGATGAGGAAAGGACAGAAAGAACACCCCTCAAAGGCATCGTTCTTATTCTTCCAACATTGTTTTTTCTCTATTTCCCAGTCCCTCACTTCTTTCCTCCCTGCCTCTCATCATTCTGCAGATCAGAGGGGAGCTCATTACATAGGGATATCATGACTCTCACATCTCAAATACAACAAGAGTGCCTCATATCCTCTGTCTCACTCTCTGGTTTGAATTACTGCAGACAGGCCTTATCCAGACAGAATTCAGCACTTTCCTATTCAAATTGTAGGAGAGACCACGTTCCCAAAGAGATTCAACATGCTGCTGTATCTCCCTGCAACTCTTCCTGCCCAAATTTGTCTCTACACCATGTGTATCACCCCCTTTCTCTCTTACTTGCTGTCTACACTGCTGGACCTAATTCCTAAAGAGAGTAATTTTGCTCTCACTCAAAATTCCAGATCCAAGTGCCAATCTCCGGATTTCATGGCTTTCATGGGGATAAGGCACAGTGTGCGATATAAGCCTCTGGAAGGAATTTGGTTGGTGAGGAAGAAGGTTGACTTTTCTGAGCCAGTTTAGATCTCTTTTGCAGATTCCCCCTGTCTCTCACGCTGTCTCTGTCTGTGTACCTAGAAACGCAGAAATGCACCGCCAGGCTTTTGACTTTGGGCCCCACAGATCTTGACATTGGCTTGATGTCGGCCCGATCTTAAATCCTTTGGGAGGAGCGCAGTGGCAATCCCTGCCAATGAGCATTAAGTTTTCATTAGGCATGCTCAACCTGCCGCGGCTCCAGCTGCCCCCTGGCAACTCATCTCTAGGCTTTTATTATTGTTTTTGAACTGTGGGCCAACAAAAACCCTGTACGGGAGCTCTGCAGTGTGTATATGCATGCATGTGCTATAGCTATATGTGTTTATGTGTCATAGCCAATAAACATTCAATTCTAACGGTTAATGCCTATTCCTCCCTGATGAACCGTTAAACAAGTGCAGATGAAAAGACAAACATATTCACTTGCTAACACTTGAGAACACATGCTTGACAAAACACAAATACATGTACTGTACACTCACTTTTCCCTCTGGTGATAACTGAGTGCTGCGTGAAAAGTCAGCACAGTATCTATCTTTCCAGTTTATGACCTTTGTGGGGCTTGACACCAGACTCCCCCCAAACAGCCTATGCATCATGGCCTGGACTGCAGCCAGGCTGCCTCCACTGCTACTCTGCTACATTTATTTCAAACATAGGTCCGAAGATACAGATGACAGAATGATGACAGCTGAGCAGCCAGAAAAACATAGGAGAGTGTGGGTGAGTGAGTGACTGGATGAAAGGGGTAATTAGAAAATAGGAGGTAGGGAAGAGACCACAATAAGAGAAGATCAAGAATGTAAATACAGGAGAGGACAGAAATGTTATATGAAATAGGGTAATGGAGGCAAAGGGAAAGCGGAACTCTATGTGAACTGTGTTACTATAGAGCCATAGCTACTCTAGTGCTTGTTTCTCCAGCTGTGCTCAGAGCACAGCAAGGTCACAGAGGTTCTGCACATTGCTTGATAAATCCATAACCACATACAGTTCAATGCACTATAACTTGACCTAAATTCAGCTGCTCTACTATATCTCAAAGAGATAGTTCAGATGTTTTGAAGTGGGGTTGTATCAGGTCCTTTTCCATAGTCAGTGTATTGCCAGTGATGTGTGATGATATGAGGTCAATAACAGAGCTGTTCTTTCCTATTAAAAGTTGCTCAGCAGCACATGAAGCCAAACTTTTTTTTAAATTACCCGGCAGTGTGTTATTCACGTTATGCGCCATGTGATGGATCCGATGTTGCTTCCCTTGCTTCCCTCGCTTCCATCGCTTCCATCGCGTCCATCACTTCCATCGCATCCACACAACCAACGCATCCAATGCACAAGTTGAAAATATTGAACTTTTCAGGTGATTTGGGATGTGAAATGGGAAATCGCAGTAAGCGTCATAAAGTTCTCCATAACGCGTCTTTGACAACATCAAGGAAAATGGACTGTTCCTATGGATATGATAAAATAATGGACATAACTATGACCTGTGGATGGCAGCAATGTGCCCCCTTAGGCATCCAGTCTGCCGGAAATTCAGAAGAAGAAGAAGAAAGCTGCCATTTTGGAGTGAAGGGTTTCTCTGGTCTGATCTATGAGTAGACCAGCGGTGCGCTGAAGAGGCAGGGCAGCACCCTGTATGGCTTCGGAGGTTAAATCACTGACGGCCTCTCACTACAATACAACGGCTCTTTTAAGAGCCACACACTGAGAGCTCATTACTGTTCTTTAAGAAGCATTCAGGTGACGGGTTAGCACTAGCATAACTTTAGCCATAACCATTTAGCTTGAAGAGTAGGTATAGCTGCAGACTAAGTCTTCTGAGCTGCAATTAGCTAGCCAACTCGGTCTTCCTAAAGGTGGCTGCTTGCTAACTGCCTCATCTGCCTTGTTTGGCTTTTCCATCGCTCCAAACATGCAATGGTCTTAATACAATCAAGCGGCGTGTAATTGCATCTGGTCTGAACGCACTAGAGGCTTTACTTTAACTTGAATGAGGATTACATTATTTAATCACGCAGCTTTTCTAGACTTTTCAAATGTTATTAGACCCGAATGGATCAAATTCTGATAGCGGAAGTCATCTCGCACAGGTGGTGACGCTTGAAAAAAATTATCCACGTATTTTTTCTCTTTCACCATGTAAGAGAAAAAAATATTTTTGGGCCAGAGGGCATCACATGACAGACACAGTAGTCATAATTCCACAGTTAACCACTTGTCAAATTTGCTACAAAGCCTTACACACTTCTTGGGGGCCTGGATTTGACAAGCGATACACGGAGCACCGGAGAATTCTGCTTTTTGACATTAATATTGTAGAATTCGGGATTGAAGTATGCATGCGAATGTTTATATCAGCTGGCATTTACGATAAATTTGTCATTAGAAGCACTGCTTATTGTTGTATTTGTGACCATAACTGCTACATTTATCACTATAACATCTAAACCATTGAAGTAACATACAAATTAAGTATAGAAATTCTAATACAGATGTGTTACTGTATGAAATATTATTGGGTTAGAAAATGGGATTTACAAGAGAGGGTAGACATTGCACACCTCGCTTAACTAGACCGCACACCACTGTGTATTACATGATGGCAGTCGGCACGCCCCCATTTTAAAGAAGCACAGTACTAACATGAAAGCTTAGCAATGTACTGCCATGGCTGGGGGCAGCAGCTAAATGGATTTTAGACAGCTAAAAAAATCAATTATAAAAGTGTACACTCTATTTAGAATATTTACACTGCTTTACCTTGCTGTCAGATGGCCTTATTTAAGTTTACAACAGAGGGAAACTGAAGCCCTTATCTTAACGCTCATCATAGCCATCATACTTCTTTGACATAAACAGTAATTTACCCTCTATGAGTAGCCCCTTATACAATCAAACTAATATTACAAATATTCATCTAAGATGTACAATCTGCTGGGATTGACTCAGCAGCCAATATGGGCACTTTTACAATACCTGTGTACCCAACTTGACGATAAATGCTTAATGTAATATCTAATCGATTGGATTGGATAACATAATATGCTCAATGTATAATTCAGTGTGATCTACATCAAATGAGCTTTCCTTGTTTAAAACACTTGGCTTCCATTCTATAATGCTATTGTTTTTGTTTAGCACATTGAAGCCAATATCCCTCATTAGTTTCATGGCTTCACAATAAACTAGACTTAATCAAGTTGTCCGACTCGTTTATTGAACACAAGCACAAACAGACGCCACCTCACACACAGCTTTGTTTTGCTGTACTTGAGAGGACCACTGTTATACATTTTCACCAGCCCCTAGACTTTATGTAAACCTAATTTATGGTGAGTATGAGACATTCTTGTCAACATTTATCAAGGGAAGGTTAACTATGCCCTTTTTTTCCCAGTGATGACCTTCTTCACATTCACAAAACTTCACACACATATTTCCCTGAAATCTGTTGATTGATTATATGACCCACTAATGAAGCACTTGTACTTGCCTTTTAGTATATCAGTCAGTGTGTCTGTGACGACATTCCCTCCCTAAATATAAATGTGCCACCATGTTAGTGACACTGCGTTTGTCATCGGTAATCGGGAACTTCAAACTTCTGAGTCAGGCACATGTGTGTGTGTATGGATTTAAGAGGGTAACATATAGGGGACGTACCAGAAGTAGAGAGGTGAATGTGTGTCAATAAAGTTTAGCCCTCGTTCACTTCAACCCAAACTTTCATGGATCCACCACCAGTTGGTTTAGCGCTGTACTGCTTCTTACTAATAATCACAAACACCTTTAGACACATTTTAATGAGATGAAGTTGTTTTCTACGGATGATTGCAACACGTCTGCACTTTGTAAACCGCTGCATCCGTCTTTGATTCAGAAACTTTTGTTTGTAATCTGTATCATGATTATCGTCATTATATTTCTACGATATATTCAAAATAACATTTATTCCATGGGTTTACTGATAATGTTGAGAAGAAACCACACAAGTCAAGTATAGATAAAGAAACTAAAATAAGTAGACTAAATATTTATGGCACCTAGTCATTTTTCAGTAAAGTATGAACCTATCAATGAGATTTTCCTCAGAATCTATCTTCTAAACAGACGGAAAGCCCACACATGTAAGAATACATTCATTCATTCATTCATCGTCAACCGCTTGTCCCTATTGGGGTCGCGGGGGGGCTGGAGCCGATCCCAGCTGACATCAGGCGTGAGGTTGGGTCCACCCTAGACAGGATGCCAGTCTATCACAGGGCACATAGAGACAAACAGAGACAAAGAGAACCATTCACACAGTCACACCTACGGGCAATTTATAGTCATCAATTAACCTAACACATACACGTCTTTAGAATGTAGGAGGAAGCAGAAGAACCCGGAGAGAACCCAGGCAGACACAGGGAGAACATGCAAACTCCACACAGAAGGCCCCCAGCCGGGATTTGAACCAGGAACCCTTTCGCCTTGAGGTGACAGTGCTAACCACCACACCCTGTAAGACTGCAAGAATACAGTCTTATTTTAAGATATTATTTATAGAAAACTGAAACCTAAAAGCATGTCAGATAGTGAAGTTTTTTTTAATGATGAAAAAGCAGTTGCTTTATTTATACATATTGTTCTTCTGTAATGGTGAGTCAGCTGGGCCAAGGCTGTTTAAGCAACCTAGCTTTGCTGGCCATTGAGAGGACACAGGTCAAGTCCCCGGAAAAAACGCTTAGTAGGTACAACAAGGTCACAGATCATCATTCATCTTCAACCGCTTATCCCGGGGTCGGGGTCGCGGGGGTGCTGGAGCCGATCCCAGCTGACATCGGGCGTGAGGCGGGGTACACCCTGGACAGGACGCCAGTCCATCACAGGGCACATAGAAACAAACAGAGACAGACAACCATTCACAACAAGTTCATGTCTTTGGACTGTGGGAGGAAACCGGAGAACCCGGAGGAAACCCACACAGACACGGGGAGAACATGCAAACTCTGTACAGATAGGCCCAGGCCACGATGCGAACCTGTAACCTTCTTGCTGTGAGGCGACAGTGCTAACCACTACACCACCGTGTAGCCTGTCACAGATCATTTTCTTGAAAAAGAACGAAGGGTAGAATTTACATATAAATAAACAAAAACATTTATGATGTAGGCCAGAAAAATGAGCTTCCCCTCCTTGAAAGACCAGCAGCCGCCACTGACTGCCCCCTACCCATGGATGTATTCAATGCGATGCATTGTTGGTGATATCCACCTCTGGAGTGACCATTGTTGTTCACTTGATAACTCAGCCCTCCGAGGGTCAAGCTCACCAAGTTACCTTCAGTTTTTCAGACTATTGGAACAACACTTAAGATGGCGGCGGGGATTCCCCCGAGGGCAAGTGCCAAGGGGAAGTGAACAAGTTGAACCGCTATTGAAACGCAGCAATAGTGACCGTGAAATTGACAAGATGGAGGCTCTGGAATTGCCTGCAATTACATCTTAAGAGGCCTTTCAAAGAGGCCGCTAGAAAAATATCAATTCTTACTGATTATGACTTTAAAAAAAAAACTTGCAGCACCCATTACAGCAAGGATATAATGCATTGCTCAGCATACAGGATATTTGCCCTCAGTCTAAATGTCAACAGATACAAAAAAAAAACAGTAGTTTGTGTGTAACACAGGCTGTGTTTCCGTAATACATTTTGCAATGGAGGCCCAGAGATGGACCTTAGGTTGTCAGCTGTCCTCTGTAACCCCAGGAACTAGTTTTATCCGGCAGGGAGTCGGACTTGGGGCAACCCCCAGGCTGAGAGTCTGCAGGCTGTGTGGGGTCTGTTGTGTGTGTGGTGCAACAAAAACCCTATTTCCCCAATGCTGATTAAAATCCAAGCGTAAACACTGACTTTGAAAATATATTGTGATTTTAGCTGGCTATTGTTAGCTAATGTTAGCTCGCTTGCTAATGCGAATTAATTTACTAGCTAGCTGAAATAGCAAAATACTTTCTTGAGTGGATAATATCAGCTAATTCATCCAGACTCCCACAGCTGGTCTGGCTGGCTTGCTGTTTGCAATTTACAGCTAACAGCTACTATCGCTAACGAAGTTTTCCTTTAAAAGTAACACATGCCTATATTAGCTCGTGGTAAAACCTTTTAAATGTGCAGAAGGAAATATTGGTGAATCTTCCTCTTCAGTGTGTGTTTTTGTGCTTCGCACAGGTCAAGTAAAACAAATATATATTTTGGTCACTGAGTGAGTATTATTGGAGCAGGCAAGATCATCTCATAACTAAAACTGCTGAGACAGCCAAGTGTGTGCTTGTGTCTCTCAGTGTGTGTGTATACATCTGCGGCTCCATTTTGCAAAAACGCCATGTAAGGTCTTCTATTGCCAGCTGAGAGAAGAGAAAATGTTTGACAGTCTGGGCATTTGGACAACACATTACAAAAATGATCCTTACTCATTAGGCAAATGTCTCAAAGGGTACCACAGTTTAATCTATGGAGAAATATCAGGCAAAAATCTACAATTCAAGGCATGAGTTGTGTTTGTGCATCCACTTGACATTAGACTGAGGCTCTTCTCGGGTTATGAGCATTCATAGCATGCATGGCTAGCTAGATTTGGCCTGGCTCACTCCCTTGGACACGCACATCCTTAAATGTTCTTTCAGTCACTTGAGGTCACATGAGTGTGTGCGGAGCTTCAAAGAGCCCCAGCACTGTATACATATGAGCTCTCTGCTGTCACTTGCATTGTGCTCTCTGACAACACTATTACCTTCTCATAATGAGTGTGTTAGTGAATGTGTATGGGGAAGTTTGCCTTTTTTTAGTGTTTACTTAGGGCTTGTCCTCCACTCCCATGCTCCCCCGTATCGCTTGTTTTGTTCAAATCCCCTGTTTACTGAATGTTTGTGATTATAGCAGGGAAGGGGGGAGTGCTGAGGTATCAGCGTGCATGCGGTCTGTCATAGTGCACGTGGTCTGTCACCCTGCACTTTTTGATACCTCCACCAGGAGTCAACAAAGCCATACATTTCCAAATTATGTATAAGCCAAGTGATACATTTTTTTTGTAAGGATATACTGTAGTTTATCATGTACAGCGGCTTAAGTATAAGTAATGATGCTAGTTTTACATTAACCCAGTTGCCCTAATTAAATGTTGGCATGTATGCTTCTGCAGACCACAGATACATTTTATCTTTACCTTTAACTTTTCTCAACTGCTGCAACACGTTTTCATTCCCATCTCCCAAACCAACACGTTTTGTCAATCCACAAGTGGATAACGTTGTGAATTGAAACAAAATATATTACTTTGAAACAGATGATACACAAATGGGACACAGACTGCGATCTCCTGGGAGAAAGTCTGTTGTGTGTATGACCCGAACTCAGAGTTTGGGGCTCGTTATACTACGTCACCTTGCTTCTGGAGCTTGGTACTTTGTGTTTTATAAAATGGGTGCAAAATAAGTACAATGGCGACATTTTTTCTGGCGACAGGGCTGTTTAACATACCTTCCTAGCTAGCTACCTATACAGTACGTCATTACAAAAACATCTGAGTGCTTATGCTACTGATTATACTAATAATTCTGATGTCTAAAACATAACAAGACTTCAGGACTTTCAATATAAAAAATATTGAAGACTGATATTCCAACACTAAAGCATTAGATTTCCTAATAGAGCATGTTTATATCCAGTTCAGTGTCATGTGTCAGAGTTGACCAAAAGCAGTGCTCTCTCTCTGACTCCCCTGAGGATATTCTGGGCTGTATGTCTCAGACATGAAGTGAGCCTTCTGAAGCACCTGGAGGGGACCCAAGAAGACAAGAAGATTCCTATACCACCAAAGACAGTAACTGTTCCAGCTCTACGGTACAAACAAAGCATGTTCCCAGTATTATGCCCCCTGGGATTGTTAAAGTATTTCTGATTCTGATCTTATTCTGAGAACACTGTTGTCTATTACATTAAAGCAAATAAGAAGAAGCCACAGAGCCAATGCAAAGCAGGTGCCTCAGAACAAGCCTGGCTTCTTTTTTAGCAGAACATAGTGCTTTCAAGTTGAAAGTAGTTTATCATTTCAGGAGGGCACACTAGAGCTTGGATTTGCAGCCAAGACCTGACCGGGCTGATCTGGTGCCAAGGGTACAGGCTTGACTGGACTGCATCTTTAAATGGCTGCCACAGGCTTGATTAAGTTGGAATTTGTGTTATTCTTTTTTTTTCCTAAATAGGAGCACATAAAGCAATAACATTGTTGATCTGCCTGCCTGGTCCTGGGTAAACATGCATTTAGCCAATGCAGCTACATGCATGCAGATTAAGTAAAGAAGAAACTAGAACCAGGAGCATCGACACTATCCTCACAAAATAATTTAATGTTTGAATTATGGTTCAACATTTGCAGTTTACTGTCAAGATTGACAAAAGATGAGTGTGTTTTAATCTTCATGGTGGGAAAAGCTGTACCCATCAAATCTACAGAGTGCACTTTATTTTGACTATATTGTTGTCAGCAGACTAATGAAGAGGCCATAAGGGTATGGTAAAGTTAAACATGACGACGACCATGACATCCAGAGTAAAAAGGCGAAAGCATCTGGGAGGGCTGACACATGGATTCTGCTGCTTCTGTGCAGTAAGTGACAAAAATGAAAACATCTACAGACAGTCAATTAAATTCAAATGAAATGAGAAACAAATAAAAACAAATGAGGAGTGGCACACAAACATCCCATCATCATGAGTAAAATCAGCTTTTAACGAGGTGCAGCAATTAATGTTTCCATGATCCGCCATGACTTTCCTTGCTTTTAAAAAAAGCTCTATTCACCAACAGGTATTTCAGATCTTATGTCATTGTGTAGTCTGTTAAGGCATCAGCTCTGATCTCCAGGTCGACTCTCACGCTGAGATTCCCTTACATTTATCACAGAGTCATCATGTGCCATTTGTTCCTCGAGGTGTTATATAATCAAGATGAACAGATGTAAATCTATTGAATTGGATAACACTTTTACTATTGAAGAGAGTAGTGACTAACTCAGAATCATGACCTTCCGGGGGTAAAAAGCAGAGCTGTAAAGTACAATCTGTGAGAGGATACCTGGGGTTTTATTTCTTAATCATAGGGCTGCAGTTTTCATGAGCAGGGCTCAAAAAACATAAAGTATATCAAGATCTGTAGTGCAACACGGTAGCAAACATATATTATCTATTCCACTATTCATAGGAGACTGTTGTATACACGTCTGTCTCACATCTGAACCTTAATAAGATCTCTTATTCCAAAGAGAATATGCGTAACACAATCATATCTGTGCATAATTAAAGCTCCCTACTGTTTTCATTTTTGTTCATCCGGATGGAAATAATCATTTGAAACAGAGTATGAGCTCTCACTGTTTTTGTACTTATGTACATTTGTGTGTGTGTGATCGTGTGTGTGTGTGTGTGTGTTACCAGAGGCAAGGCAGCAACAGCTGGGTTTAATAGTGACCAAGCCGCCAAGGTCACAGCTGGGTCAAAGCCACAGATACAGAAACATGCTGATGGGGGATGAGGGGGGAGGTTTGGTCTGGTTTAGTCTGGGCAGCCACAAGATTTCAAACTCAGAACAGATCTGTTGGTCTGAGCAAAAGTTGGCCTCAATTGGCCTCCATTGGCTCTCTGAACAGCGGACCATCTATTCCACTCACAGAACAATGATTAAATAGTAACCACATTCAACTAATATGTGGGGGTAAAAGTCCAGCTCTCTCCTCCAGTGTTCCCAAGTATGGAGATGTGACCTTAAGACTCTTTGCAAGTTAAAAGTTCATGTTCAAGAGCTTTTTTGTCTGCTGGTGTTAGAAGACCTCATCTTGATTGTATTTCACCGACCTCTCTCTCACTGTTTGTTCCCAGGTTTACAAGCAACAGTCTGCGTGTGAAAGGGATACAAGGAGAACAGAGGGAAGGCAGACAAAGTGCATGTGCATCCATTAGTTTTATGTTTAGGGCATAGGTCCATCCTGCTTCTTTTTTTTTTTACAGTTCTGGTTCAAGTTCAGGTTGCAGTGTTACAGTTTTATTGTTTTCTTTGACTTGAAAAAAGACTTGAAGTTGTTGTTATTCAACATTCATTTATCGTCATATGTACAGTAAAAACAGATGTTACACCACAACTTGTTCATTTGGGAATGGAGGGGTAAATGTTTTCCAATCAAATAACAGAGAAAGCTCTTAGTACCAATGCTCAAACACAAAGTTTGTAACTAAGGTTGATGTAAATTGTGTTGGCGTTCTAAATGCATCCCTGTTATTTTAGTACTTTTATTTTATGATCCTGGTTTAAGCCCAGGGTTTTGAACAGTCTTGAATTGTTTTGGTATAGCCAGACAAAAGTCAAAATAGGAATGACTGCTCTGTTCAGGGCATTGCTCTGTATCTTTGATGCATGATTGACATTTAATGAGTCTAAACAGCTTGTTAGACTTGAGAGAAGGTGTCTTGCTAACCTCTAGATCAGGGGTGAGCCATTGTGCTCCTGGAGGGCCTATTTATCTTTAGGTTGCTCTTACACCGCTGATTCTAATGCGCTGCTCATTTATTAAGCAGCTGACACTTGTCAAAGGCTTTACAATTGTTAGAATCAGATGTGTTAAGAGCAGCGAGCAGCCTAAAACATGCAGGGCAGTGGGCCTCCAAGAGCAGGATTGGGCACCCCGGCTCCAGATAGTGCAAAGACACTTAAAGAAGAAACCTGATGATGTGATTAGATTGTCACCATAGAAATGGCAAATAACTTATTCAAAGCAAGGCAGAAAACAATATTTATATGCAGCATGCAGTTCAGCCAGAACTGGATACAAAACAAACTGAGCTGACAGAAAAGATGCAGACCTTGTCCAGATATACATGGGTATTTTTTTAAATGTTTATTTTTCTGCATTTGAGATTTTCATCCAAACACCAACCGCATTTTAGATGACTGAAAATGGATCTTTTGGAAAACTCCTTCCAGGATGAAAATGTTCAAATTCTCTGTTTTCAGTTTGGTTGTGTAGACTGGGAGAACTGACTTTTTGTCTTGTAATGTCAGAGTGTGTTATTTCATGCAACGATGGATGTGGCCAAAAATAGTGCTGGTTCTATAACCACTAACAGTACTTTTCACGTTTATACATATATGTACAGTTCCTCTACACTATCTGATATTGAGGAACAGAGGCATCAGAATACTACAGAGCCATCGATGCACCATTGTAGCCAGGTAGCCGTCAGGTAATAGCTTTTTTTCAGGCTTCTAATTGGCCAACATGGTTTCAGGGTTAACGTTGTATCGACGCCTGTTGGTCTAGTACCCTATTGACAGTGCTTCAATTGTCTTTTTGCCTTTTCATTTGGATAGCTTTTTTGATCACGGTTCTTTTTGATGGGAAAAAACCCTGTTTTCAAAAATACCTGTGTACATGTGGACTCGTGGCCTTCCTTTGGGACAAAAGCTCAGTTGTTAGAATTTTGTGGAGGCTAGCACATGATTTCTCTGTGAACTGACCTGGTACAATATTTTACCCTCAACATATTTTTCTGTGGCTTTCGAAAGATATAATGTTACAGTAAACAGATCACTTGAAACACAACCTTGTTAGTCATTAATTGCAATTGGGATATGCATACCACACCCACACACACACAAGCCTGAATAAACCATGATTGATGACTGAAGTTGTATGTTCTGTGTAACTTGTCTAACTTAAACCAACATTGTGTAACTGTTTCAACTTAAAATACTCAAAATCCCTTCGATGCTACACTGACTTGTAATGTGGAGAATGGGGCCTCTGTCAATCACACCCGATGTTCTGGGACCATGTAACGTTGGTGATCGGGCAGGATGACGATCACCTGGTAGAAGTCACACTCCACCAACATGGTCACTGATTATGGTAAAACTGGATTATATTCATGAAAGAAATGTTAGATGTCCTCCAGCTGCTCTACAATAACCTTTACTTGTAGTTGAGTACCGCTAACCGCTAGCCACTAACTGTAGCTAGTTAGCTCAGTTAGCTTTGTTGGGTGGGATGGAGGCGGCCAGAACCGTAGCGGGCAACTAAACCAGGTAGAGAACCCTCTACAGACATCATTGCAGGAGCAGAGACTGAAGAGAATTTTGATAACACATAGAAATGCAGTTCAACTGTAGATCTGGTTCCCTGTATCCTAAACCAGAATAAGACAAACATGAAAAGACAGTTTTGCAACTTCCTCCCTATGATTGAAGAAATGACTATCACATTTGCCTTCTGTCATGAATGTACTTGGTTAACTTCAGACATGTGGCTAATACAAATGTAGCTGATGTACTTCTGCTTGCTGTTGGCAAACTAAGAAACCATCTGTCTGTCCTTGCTGATACTTTCTGTGGCAGTTTGATTTGTCTTTTACTATAGCCAATCACATACTGATTGTCACTGATTGTCACTGTGCCAAACAAAAGATTTGATTAAGGGTCTATGAATGCTAAAATCCCAGAGAATAACCTTTGGTTGATTAGGCCATGCAGCACAGTCACCAGCAGACCTGACCTCTGAACCAGTGAGGAAACAAACAGTTTACCACACTACTGTTGTGATGCTGGTACAATGAAGTAGTGAGTACAAAGAGGAAGGGACAGATTACTGGTAGGCCTCAGCGTCATGGTTCTCTCTAGGCCATGTCAGGAGGCCTGGCCTGCTATCTGGGACCAGGAGTCCTCTGGTACAGCTTCATGTTAACATCACCACACTTCCTCCACCTTCTCTTCTGTTGTGCGTTCGATGGAAGAAATTTCCCTAGAGGGCAGGAATAAGAGGATGAGAGAGTGTGAGTGTTGGGGATGAAAATACGGAGAGAAAAAGGGCAAGACAATGGAAAAAGAGTCTATACTCAGGAGAGTGGTGTTTATATCTATGGGTGAATACATAAAGTTGGTTGAGCGTGAGAAAGAAGCTCGCAGTGAACACAGCACACACTGGGAAGCTGAGACAGACCTCGGGGCTCTCGGAAAGCTCAGAAATCAACGGAGGGTGGATAATCTACACACCAAGACTATTGTGGGAAAAGTGCCTTTGTTCTGGGTGTATTGAAGTGATGGAATGGGCTGTTCTCTATGGTCCATTTAGGAGAGGAAAATGGACTTTGCAATTTGCCATGGCTCACCTCCACCAGAGACAAAAGGCATTCTACAATTTATAGCAAGGTAAGTGTAGATAGGCTATAGGGAGAGAGAGGGTGTAAGTGATACAAGTGCAAAATCATCTCCAGACCCTTTACTAATACACAAAACCTACACACATATAGTGGTTAGTTGAATAGAGGAAGTGATTACATAGTTCAAAAGCAAACATCTAAAACAGAAATGCACACACACACAAATATGCATAGAAGCGGAAGGGGTGTATTGATTTGACTAATTTCAATGTGCTGAGTCGCTATGAAACACCTGCCCCAGACACAAGCACAGCTGTTTGTCTTGGCAACCAACATCACAACCCCGTAACCCCCCATGACCCCAATCTATCATCCACATTGCACACACACGCGCACAACACAGTCACGTATACATACACGTGCCGTCAGTGGACCGCTTTTCCCAAGAGCTCTCCTCATGTGTCGGGGGAGAGACAGTGCGAGCAAGAGTCCCCGCAGAGTCAGGTCTTCACCTTCATCACTTTACTCTGGACATGCACACAGAGATTCAGACGCATGTAAAGGAAAACGCACATAAATACATATAAAAGTCTACACTCACACATGCATGTAACAGGTAACTCATCCATCTCCATGTCACGGCTGCTCTGAATGACAATAAAGGAGCTTTTATTCATGTTCTACTCCACTGGGAGAGCAAAGCCCCCCAACACAGATAAATTACATGTGCGCACACACACACACACACACACACACACACACACACACACACACACACACACAGTGTAGCATTGCAAGCTCATTTATCTGGATGACACATGCTAACTATGTATTTAATGTCAAATATATGAACACACGCATCCATGTGGACAGGTTGTCTAGACACAGCACTAATTTGATGCACTTTGGTTTCAAGCAATGGACAGCAGCCATTAGTAGATAAGGAGAAACAATTCAGCGATGTGTGTTGTGCATTTAGAGCGAGGAGTATGGGGTCCTTCCCCAGGAAAAAAAAAGGGAAGAATGATGCAATTTTCTGCAATTTGACATATATATTCAATAGCTTCACTAAATCCCTTTTTGTAGCTCAGTAATCTCTCACTTATTCCCTCACTTCTACACTACTGAAATATAGCTAAATCGTGTCTACTTCATTTAAAACTTTTATGGCGCATAATTTCACATAAAAAGACTATATATGTACCATGCAAATTCATTTAGAGAACATATATCATAAAGTCATAGATAGAAGGAAAAAATACATTCACACATTCACACAATTCCATGAAAAATAGCTATGGAGCAATATGAATCTCACCTCAGATAACCTACCTCTTGCACTGTCAACCTCCCTACTGAGGACCAGGCCGGGGCTTTCTGCTGCTTTTTTATTTATTTATTTTTTTTAAAGAATACAGATATTTCCTTTGCATCTTGACCTGGACATATCAAATGGAATTCTGTGTTTTGCCGACTCTGACAGTGGAGGTTGAAACAAAATAAAAGGCTCGGTGTAATACGATTCACACGGCTCTCCTTTATCATTATTACACAGGACGTTGTGCCGTCACAAGTTACCACCTGCTATAGGAGAGATGGTTACTGACCTAAATAGCTTGTTTTTGTGGTATGATCTACAGTATAATATAATTAGAAGAATGTTTGACTCTATATGAAATGGTTGGAACTAGATATTATCAAAAATAACATATACACTGGAGATCAAAATAAGACAATATTGTATTAAAACTTGATTTATTCTGAAATGCTGTTATTTTTTATGGTTCAGAATTTGACAGAGCGTCGGCGGTGACTATGCTATTTATACTATTGCATTTATAATTTCAAAATATATAGAGTATTTGCTTACTCTGGTGAGGCACGTGCAGATAGTACTGACATGACGCCTCAGGCTATTCTAGCTCATTAAATGTTACTTTGACTATTTAGATTCTGTTATTGACTACTTTCTTTAACTTGTTCTTTGCAATTTCGAGAGAGAGACAATGTTGTAAATTTAAAATAAAATGCATATTGAAGTTTATTATCAGGTGGATGGCCAGTGGGAGCCTCCTAGTGCTAAGAAGAAGTCATTCCATCTTCCCTTTCCACTTATTGTCACTCTATTTTATCGTCTTTCTATTTAAATGGTGCTTTTTACCATAGTATAGTCACCTTATCTGATTATTATCTTTTTACCTTATCAATGCCATTTTATCTTATTTTTTTAAATTGCTAAGTTGCCATGCTCTCTTGTTATATTTCATTGTACAGTTTACCCTCTGTTAACCTACATCAGGGGTGGGCAATTCCGGTCCTGGAGAGCCACTGTCCTGCATGTTTTAGGTTTCTCCCTACCCTAACACACCTGGGTCCAACAATAATCAAACTGTCACAAGCATCAGCTGCTTGATAACGAGCAAACCATTAGAATCAGGTGTGTAAGGGTAGGGAGAAACCTAAAACATGCAGGACAGTGGCTCTCCAAGACCGGAATTGCCCATCCCTGACCTACATACACCAATAAAACTGAAACTTAACTTGCTATATAAGCTTTAGTTAGAGAATATAAGGGATGGAGATGGGGTGGCCGGTTAACAAGAGGGATGTTGTTTGCCCATTTTGCTAACAAGGGGATGGCATGCACTGTCTAGATCTTAATTTTCACAAAACATTCACTAGACACTGCTGCATACATGACAAATAGATGACCATCTATGACAATAATTCGTTTAAACAAAGAAACCATTTATGGCCAATTTATCCACAAACAACGATGCTTTTATGCGAACCGAATGGTAATGGACTACGCTGATGTGGATACTGATGGCTGTGATGTCTTGCATACATATGCATGTGTGAAAGGGAAGAAAGCTGATTCCTGTCCAGTCTGTCAACTGCATACAACAACCCATTATTACTTGAAAAAATTACAAAAATATGACAAACACCCTTGTCTGGATGTGTGTGTGTGTGAAAGAGCATAAAGGAGCAGATATTTTATCCTGGCTCACAGGGCAAGGCACTGACTCAGAGGCAAGAAACAAGATAGATTCTCGGCCACAGAGCATTTATCTCTATTACTTCCAGCAACACCAGGCATCTAAATTCTACTGATGACAGCCCAGGGATTGCATACCAGTTATCAGCATGATTCTCTCGTATCAAACGTTTAACACTCTCTTTGCTCAAAGTTGGTTATTTTTCCAACAGAATAAACAGAAAGAAGAGGATAATCTTCAGACCTGCTCTTCAGAAATTGCAGCCGTATTTACTCCTAAATTTGTCAGGGATGCGTGTTCAAGTCTTTTGACACCCGTCCCACTTGTGCTTGGCATTCTAAATGATCTGAACACCTCAAACTAAACACCTCAAAAATCAAGCCCATTATTGGACAGTGGCTTTGAACTAGACCGAACTAAATCCCACTGAAGCCACTCTCCTGTTTCATCTATGAGTGTGACATTTTGAAGGACAATACCTCTGTGTTTGGAACAGACCCTATGCTGTGCATGCTCACTGTCATTGAAAAGGACACAAACAAACATGGATACACCCACTTATATACAACACTACAACAGTTGCAGAGTTCAGTGTCTGACATACACGTGTACGCATTCACCTACAACTCATTGCAGCAAGATCACTCCCAAATTTGTTTCATTTTGGGTAATTACACGTTGCCCTTGGCCTACTAAAAGCTCATCTTCCTCTTGTGTAACACTTAAAGATGGGCCCCAGTAGGCTCTTAACTGTGTTTTACATCCTTCCTATTTTATTAAAGAGTCGTGCTTAATTTGGCAAACTGAGTTTCTCACTGAAGAGATTACACCAAACACATTACACCAAACACACACGCTTACATTCATAAACTTATATTGTTTTACACAGGTTTCATCAGTGTAGCTCAGCCTAAACTTTGACATTGTTCCTATCGGCATTATTATATTTCTATTGGTTTAAGAGTTTTTGTCTTGTGCATTTATTCTGGAGATTCTGAAAAGTTTAATCTGCTTGCTAGAGGCAGTGTATAATGGGTATCTTTCTCATAGCTGGGAAGTATTGAACTGTATCATTTGAAACCAGAAATGGGCTTATCTCTAAGGGTCATTAACCTAGTAAAGAACTACTTTAATGACCCTTAGAGATAAACCCAGGGCTTAACGTAAACACACAGACGCATTTGCTCACCTGTCCCAATTTTCTTGGGTTGGTTGGTTGTTTTTGTCTTACGTTTTTGGGTGTAACTCACTCTTTGCTGTCTTTGTTTCATGTCTGTTTGTGTTTTTATATTTTTCCAAATTAATACAATTTTAATCACAAAAAAAAGTTTCTGAAAAGTTATTGTCTGATGGTTAAAGGTACTTGGGGCGTCATACCCAGGAGTAAGTATTCTGGACTGAAGAAAAGCAAGTGTTTTTCCACAGTTTGGGCGATTTTATTCCAATATTGATCAAAAATAGAACAAAATGAATTTATATGAGAGTATACTTTATGTTTTTGTTAAGACCTATTTATTGTTTTTGTATTCTAGTGCTGTTTTCAGTGTGTGCACTGTCAAACCAAGGAGCTTGTTTACAGTTATTTCATAAACATCCTTTTAAGCATGCTTTTTTAAAGGTCACTTATGATTCTAGTGTTCCAGTGCAGGGTTTTAAATTTGAATCATTCTGTACATCTGACAACACAATCATTGCTGGACAGGTTGACTCCGATGTCAAAAGCAAGCGGCAACCTCCGGGCCGGAAAAGTAAAGCCAGTGCGGGTGTGTGTTAAACCTGCATTCTTTCTAACAGCCAACAGGGGGCGACTTCACAGGCGCCAAAAAGAAATCAGACTGTATAGAAGTCAATGAGAAACTTACTTCTCACTTGATTTATTACCTCAGTTAACATTTTTTCTAAAGAGTTTTTGTGGTCTCACTTGCTAGTTTCAAGTCTTCTTCAAAACAGCATGATGATGATGATTCATTTAGTAAATTATGGTCCCATTTAAAGTAAAATAGACCATATAGCAGTGGATGCTATATGGTATGGGCTGTATTGTGATTTATAGATTACAACCACGTCTGCAGCCTCAGATCCCAGCAATGTTGAATCCAATAATACCCAACACCACTGCTTTGATCCAAGAAGCTTGTACATGAGCTGTGACAACTCTTATTAGTCTAATAATAGTACTGACACCCACCACACAAAGGTCACTGGTCCCCATATGTGAGGAAATGACAAGAAACAAAAAACAGGGGGAAAAAATGTCATTGTCCTTTAAAGCACTACCTGTTGTAATCATTGTGCCAGGTGGTGTTTCGACATCCAGGATGCACGTGCCAACAAAGTACACAATCTGTAGGCAGTGGTGAAAGTTGCTCTGTATATCCAGCAGGCAGAGAGTGACCTCCGGCCCCTGGTGCCTGCCAAAGCACGGCCCTCTACTGACCCTCCGCCCAATGGGAGAGCTGCTACTGGCAGTCATGTGGCAAAGAGATATGATATCCCACACAAAGAAGCTGTTATAGAAAGATGGTTTAAGATTAGGACAAGTATGAATAAGAATTTAAAGTAGCAACATTGCTCTGCATGGTAATGTTTTTTATAATCTATGTAAAATATCTGCAGGTGGACCATGGAGATGAAAGGGTAAGGTAGAATAGATGAAAGGAAGGTGAAAGGAATAAACACATACATACTGCATGCAGAGTCTGTATGTGTTATGCATGTATGTGATAAGAATTGAGAAAATACTGTATGGTCTGAAGACTAAATGTATTCAAGGTCACACCCCATGGATTTGTAAAGGAGGATATCTGCATTCAAGGATATCTTCAGCCAAAAGTCCACAGGGATGCTTGGTCAACAATAGCAGTGATAGTGAGGAGATGTGAAATACATGAATGGAATGGGAACATTAAATGGGAAAAACCATGCAAAGGCTAAGCTAAACATGTTAAAGGTCATAGACGTGGCAATTTGAGAGGGCGGTGGTGAATGGAGCTGCATCATAACCCTCTAATCAATTACATTTTACAAAGGCTGCAAACCAATGTGCTTTGACATCTCCGTCACAGAATATGATTTTTTTTACTTGTTAAAACATCATTTTAATGTAGAGAAATCAAACTCATTGTGATTTTAGTAGATCCAGAACGATATATCTGTCACAGACACATCTGTATCTATCGATACCGTATGTTTTCTGATAGAAAACTTTTTTTAAAAAACATCTAACGCAACCATTTTGAAGAATAGAGTTTTATAGTTTCAGACATAAATAATACTTGATTTGATACACTGTAAACATTTCCTTCTGGACGATTTTTCTGGCTCACATTTTTTTTTTGTTTCAACTCAAATGTAGAACATTGTATGTATAATAATGTTAAATATTCTTTAAGTTTTTGGTTTTGGGAAGCAGCCTTCTTAGTACCTTTGCATAGTTATGTCGGTAAATCTACATAGAAAGTCGATCTATCATTATATTGGCTGCCAAATCTAAATGATGATGGTGAATTTTTTAAATTGTTGGTTCATGCAGCGAAGCCCTACAAGTGGGGCATTGCAGGACAGCAGCAAAGCAATGTCATGGATAACAAAGGAGAAGAGGCCAAACAAAACAGGCAATGCATCCCCACAGGAGAGATGACAGATTGCCACAGTTTGTATGATAAAAAGGTATGGGCATGGGTAAACTGTGGAGGAGATAAGAAAGAAACATCAAGCATTCAGACAGTGTTTCAGATACATTCAGGAGTGTGACACGAGTGGCATAAGAAAACAAGATGAAGTTGATGGCACTGAAGAAGGCTGACATCTATTTTAACAGCATGAGCCTGCGGAGCTGAGTATGTGGACTCCCATACTATGTGTGCAGTGTGTGTGTGCGTGTGTGTGTGTCACTGTATCTGTGTTCCTCGCTGTTTGTGTGAGAGAGCAATTCACCTTAAGCAGGTCTCTGAACTTTTGAACAAAGGCATCAACAAGAACAAAAAACGCTGGTTTGGACCAGCCCCGAGCCTTTGGAGAATACCTGATGGAAGAGAGAGACAGAACAAAAGATAAAGGGGAGGAAATAAAAAAAGAAGTGGGAGCAGAGAGGCCGATAAAGAAATAATAAGAATGTAACACTGACAGAGACATACACGACAAAAGTAAATAGAGAGTGAAGGAGAAAGAGCAGCACAAAAAGTCAAGCTGTCTTTCAAACAGATGAGTGCCTCAGCATTTTAGAGCTGGGTCTCCAGCTGTCACATCATTGTAAGATGCACAAAAACAAAAAGCAGGCTGCCAATGTGGCAAACTGCCATCCATACAGGCTGAGGGATAAAGGTCAGAAAATGATCTGTCATTGGCATAATTGCATCCGCTGAAGATGTATATCGGTGGCCTGGCGTTACTCTGATAGCTTTTCACACTTCATTCTTCCCCTGATGGAAAGGTAATCCCAAAGAAATGGGAAGCTGAATGAGGGAGAGATTGACATCAGGTGAAGTCAAGGTGACACCGGCATGAGACCTCAGCAAGTTAATATACTTCCTATATCCAATATGGCCAATATTTCAAGGGTTCTGGTCTGGAGTTGTTCTACCGATTGCAGTATCAGAAATGCCTCAAGATACTGCCTAAAAGGCTGGTATGCAAGGCTGTGTCTAATCTGATGAGCTGTGGTAGTTCCTGGATCGTGGTTGCTGTCTGACAGGTTTCCTCGGATTGTGGTAGATTGGGATTAGGATTATCAGTACACGTCAACCACAGTATAGGGTTTTGTCGTGCCATCCCAACCCCAAAGGTCCCTGTGATGTTGCCATCCCAACTTTCTGTTTGCTCATGGGGGAATTGTTAGGACCCTGTAAATCAAGGAATGTGGTCTAGATCTACTCCATATGGAGAGTGTCCTGAGAAAACTTCTGTTATATTTGGACACTGTAAATAAAATTGAATTGAAGTGCAGGCTTGAACAATTTCTTCCCCAGCTTTGTATCTTGTCAGCAGCTACTCCACACAATGAAAGGGGAAGACATTTCTCCACTACACTGTCGACGTGCAAATCACAGGAACGCCTGAAATGCCTGGAAGCCCAGAGTGCCTTTTATAAACCTTTATGTTCTGGTTACAGACACAGAGAAATACCGTATTTTAAGGCTGACACCAGGTAGGGATCATTACTGTGCCAACATGGAAAGGTAAAGTCTCATGAGTCAACATACACATATACAACACAAACTGCATTTAATATCACCCAAAGCACCAGGTTTACTCAGTGTCAACTGCTGTGTGATAATTGTAAACACAAATTGAGAACTACATCAAGTGGAAAGATAAGGGTTATGTACTTCAAAGACCTGCATTACTTTAGTTAATATTGTACTTATTCATAAAGTGTCACACTATGTCACCCAAGTCCCAGGCTGCAGAGCTTCTTCTGAAATACAAGCAATGCATAAGAGGGTTTTGAAGGCTAAAACCGAAAGAATTTGTGGATTTGGAGGCAAAATTATGATATTTAAACGAATGAATCCAAACTATAAAATACTATTCCCAGATTAAGAAGGAATACAATAAAAAAGTCCCAATAAAATGTCTGCAGAACCCAAAGTCAGAAGGGTTAGCAAAGGACATATCCCTTAATAAGGGCATAGGGAAGCTCATTACCCATGGTTGCTTGTTGCCTCAACTCCTCTCTCCTCGTGTCTCTTCCTTGCCTCCTCCACTCGCTCATCTCATAGAAATCAGGTTTTGGACTTGAAGCAATTTCTGTGTTTTATGGAACGTGCCCCGGGTATGAGTAAACAGTTTTCTCTCTTTGACCTCGATGCAAAAAATAAATACATAAAAGTAATGAAAACAGTACATCTAAATAAGGACAATCCAGCACACAAGTACAAATGAAGTCAGATAGCTGTGAGCATGTAAATCCAAATCTGCCCCTGCATATCCCTAAATACATTTGTGTTTCAGGGAATTACTGACACCATGAAAATATGGAGGCAGACTGAAGCACAGTTCAAGAGTTCAGATCTTTTTCTGGGGCTCTAATATAATAAAGTTGCCTTATGTTGTCCTGCTGTGTTCACTGTGCAGGCAGGGAACATACACAATGAGCAGAGTGTGGGATGACTTTGGAGTCCATAGGGACCCCATCAGCTAGTTTTTGTCCCAGGGCTCCCTCGTTGATGACTCTAGTAATTAATCTTAATTCATTTAGTAAAAAAAGTATGTATTAAAAAAGAAAACGCAATCAAAACTACACCATACGCATTGTTGACTTAAAGTGGATGCCACACCGAAACACCAGACGTCAGCACAACGACCAGGAAACAGATGACTTTAGTAAGTGTGATATAATTAATATAAGTGTAATAAAGCAGCCAATTTGCGATGCTATGTTTAATTTGCTCAGCGGTGCTGCATGAATCACTTTAGATGAACTAAACACTAGCTAGTTTATCTACTGAAGCAGTTAATTAGCAAACATGTCATTTGATGCTACAGTATATACATACAGAGACACATAAGCGTGCTGCACATACATTTAAGGTGGAGGAATGACGGATGGGGTTTAACACTCATCTGAGCTATAGAGAACTGTATTATGAAAAGGGAGGAATGAAACGAGGAGAAGGGGAGAGGGTCCACATCTGTGACTGCGTCTCTAACTGCAGATGAAAGCAAGTCGTTTGAAGTTGATGTGGTGCTATTTCTCCAATGACTCAGATTAAACACTGATGCCTACGCCGAGCAGCACATTCATCACTTCAACGATACTTTTAGTGGCCGTTCCCCTGCTCAGGCGGAAATTAACAGCACTCTGGTGCCCAGTGTGTGTGTAAAACCGGCTCACTCACTCACTCCCTCACACATCCATGCAAATAAAGGCCCAATTCTGCTCACACACAAAGACAAGCAGGTGTTTTGGGGTATGTAAAGGCAATGTATTGCACTACGTCTACTCTTTTCTACTTAGAGGGGGAAAAAAGAATGCTTTAAAAAACCTGTGGCCTCTCATCAGACCCACTCACCGGAGGAGTTTGAGACTCATTAAAACATTATGATGAATCATTCATTTTCCTGGTTGATTATAATTTTAATGACAGATGATGCATGTGAAAAATGTTAGAAGGAAAATGAATACTTGCCTAAATTTTCATCATAGCCTTGTATGTATGCAGGAGGGAGGCCTTGCAGAAAACTTTAATTTAGCTATAGGAAAAAAATGGGAATTCTGTATTAATTTAGTTATTTAGTTATTTCAACCATGATTTCCTAAATAAAAGTAGTAAAAGAAAATCAAACTACACTTTAGAGATTGTCGATTAACCTTTATCTCTCATTATCTCATTATATGATCTTAACATTAAAACATTTCCATCTCCAAATGAAACCACTTTCCCTTCCCCAAAAGCTCCTGTGGTTAGTTATTTATTCAGTGATGTTAGCTGTTTTATGACGTGTTAAACCCAGCTCACACCAGTGTCGGGCTCAGATTATGGCAGTTTGGTCTGGTTGAGTGTAGAAAGAAACCTGGTCTCTAGGGCTCACCGTTGGGTTCTGGTTTAAGAATCAAATAACCTATTTCCATTTCTAAGGAATGACAGATTGATGTCGGGTTGTGGTTTCATTATTTATGTGCAGTATGCGTGTGTACTGTAAATTCACCCATGGATTCAAAACATGCAGTACTTAGCAGAGAAGTTATATGCAGAAGTCGGAATCAGTGTAATTTGACCAGTGTGGCCCTAACCTCATGGGATAAATACCCAATAAAAGACGTTTTGGCATCTGGATAAGCGTAAATCCATCCAATTTGGGGCCTAATTAAGTGGGACTTACATAGCACACTGGGACAGACCGCTTATGAGGGACAGAGAAAACCACCGGAGGCATCAACGTCTCTGCTGTCTCAGGAGAGCACTAGATCCAATAAGGATGGAAATAACAGAGGGGTCACCGTGGCTTACTTTAGTATGGAAGCACATCATCAGAAGACACGCACACGCACACACACACACACACACACACACACACACACATACACAAGAACAAACTATGCCATATGGCAAAAGAAAGAGATATTGAGTATAGTCCAATATTGTGAGTGAGTCAAAGGTGCAGGATTAAAGTATCGACTGTTTGCAATTTAAGTCAATGTGAAAGTGCCTTGAACCTGCATTCTTTCTAATGTCCAGCAGCTGATTTATTACCTTATTTTCCTAATGAGTTAATGTTCTCAGCTGCTAGTTTCAAGTCTTCTTCAATAAAGCATAATATTAATTTTGTATATTATGGTCCCATTTAGAGTTAAATAGGCCATAAAGCAGGGTATGCTTTAGGGCGGGGCTGTGTCATGATTGACAGGTCTCCATGCTAGTGACAGAACAGAGGCTTACATTCATGGCACTGTGTGAGTTAAAATAGCCATCAGCTTGTTTTTGGGTGTTGTCAGTGTTTCACCTTGCTAACAAAGCTAATGTTAGCTAGATAATGCTAGTGTTAGGACAGTACATGCAGATGAATGGCACCCAAAGCTCCCCGCTCACCCACTGGCTATAGTCCGCCGGATGACACCTGTCAGTCAAGTTAATAACTGGTAGTTTCTCTCTTTAGCGCAGCATCATTGAAATGACACTGGCTTTTTCGCTCAGCTTCGCCCTCTCATCCAAATATGGTCACGTCCGGCTTCAAAAAACGGAGATGGCGACAATCAAGAGTCCACAAACCAATGGGTGACATCACGGTGGCTACGTCCATTATGTTTTACAATCTAAGGATTAAAGGTGCTCTCAGTCCACAGGCATCACAGTTGGCAGATCCTTAACCCCTAGCAGAGGTCAACTAATGCTTTCTTCTTTAAGGATTATAAAACCAACATACCTTTACATTGACAAACAGATCATCCCTCTTATTTTTATACCACCCTACACGTTCACATCATAAGCTACAGCAGCTATTAAACCGACTTTAATATAATATTTCCTTGCAGGCATAAAAGCACAGCTTGTTGCTTCTGCTATAAACAGCCACGGTTGCACACAAACATAAACTCCCATGATAAGCCCTATCTCATGATCATAAAAGTGTTGGGGTGGCCGCTCTTATATGGACAAAGATATACACGAGTCACGTCAGGCCACAAAACAAATTAGTCTCTGTCAGAATCCCTTCAGATGTCTTCCTGTGCATTTCCAGATTTCACAGGCAGAGCAAAAAAATAAATAAAAGGGGTCCTGCGATAGAGAGACAGAGAGCCATATCAGGAGGTCATCTGTGCTTCAAAAGGGAGATATATTAAATTCATTCATCTCAGTCAGTGGGAGTGCCAGTACTGTGGCTTCTATGTGATGAGGGATAGAGAGATCTCCCTCTCTCATTCAGCCCGCCTGGCTCACCGCCTTCGGAAGGCATTGTCTGGGAAAATATCCCCTGTAATAGAGCCAATGATTAAATAAAGACAGAGAGGTATATGTGTGTGCGTGCTTGACTGTATTTGCGTGAGTATCTAGCATGGATGCACATGCAAAGAACTTGGTGAATAGCCGGTGCTTGGAAGTGGTCATAAAGAAAAAGAAAAGAGACAGAGAGGGTGATGAAAAAAGGTTGAAAATGAAAGACTGATGGAGAGAACAGAGGGGGAGAGAGATGGAGAACAGAGAGGCCACCAGGAGGACAGAGAGGAGGGAGGGCAGACTGTGGCCAACCTCACATTCATCATGTGTCACCATGCCATGCTTATACAACACTTACGTTCACATACAAGATAGATCTAGTATCTTACACACACACACACACACACGCACATGCACACACACACACACACACACACACACACACAAAGACACACACATACACACAACTATATCAACTAACACCCCTGAGGGTTATATAAACTAAAATTGTTCAGTGTGTGGTTGTGTGCACACACTCCCTAATATAAACATACACTGTATGTTCTAACAGTGAAGGAGACAAGAGCAGAGAAAGCTAACGGTGATTCATTGCTGTTTTCGTGGTGAAATCTCAACTTTGATCGATCCGTGAATGCGTTTTGCACTCCCGTGTCTCCTTGAGCCGTTAAATTGGCTGCTGAGTGAGAGACGGAACAGGAGAGTGAAGGAGACGAGGAGAGAGGGAGAGAAGAGGACATGGTGACGGCAAAAAGAAAAGAACTGAAGAAACAGTTTGAGCCAGATGGAGAGTTCAACACCTGGTTTAATACCTTGTGAAGGGGTGGTGTTGTGTGATGAGGCAACGTATTCTCACCAACAAGTTCGTATGATATGTTACGAAACATGATGTTCTTTTTAACGCTGCGGAACTGTGACCGGTAACAAGTGACGTTAATGGAGCTGAACTCAACATTCAGGGCAATAATACAGCAAATAAACAAATATTTGTTATGTAAAGAACAATCTTGAGGAATTAATTAAAAATGTGCAGTACAATTCAGAAATGTAGTGTTTAATAATAGGATGGATACGTGTATATATATATATATATATATATATATATATAGTCAACAGCCACATAACTGTCATTCATCCTACAGATTATATATATATATATATATATATATATATATATATATATATAGTCAACAGCCACATAACTGTCATTCATCATACAGATTATATATATATATATATATTGATATCTCATTATAATCTGTATGATGAATGACAGTTATGTGGCTGTTGACTATATCCACATCTGTGAAAATGACAGGTTTTATATGTAATTGTGTATAAAGACTTTTTGGACGTTGTATCTTGTGTCATTGGTGATAAAGGTAGGAGTATTAAGACATGACATCTGCCTACTTCTTTTCCGTCAAATTTATGTAATCAGTTGTGCATTATGGGTAAGGGCACTGTATGTTTGCAGTAGATGTACAACAGTATAAGTTACATAAGGACATATGTTCTGTGTACCATGTTTCCCCCCCATCATTTTTTAAATCTCATTTTTAATAGATAAATCAGAGTCTGTGAGTGCTGTGTAAAGGTAATCCCAGCCAACTCATTCTTCCATTATTTCGAGTAAAGCTCCACCACCAAAACTACCGTTACGTAAATGGTTACGTTTGGGCATGAACAGTGAATGAGGAGAGCTCCACATCTCTCAATAGTGCTAATCGTTTAACATAGGGCTGGGCAATATGGCCTATAAATAATATTGCAATATTTGTATCATGATACATAATATATATCTTGGTATTTTGAAAGCTCTCTACAACACTTCATAGATGCTCTATTGAACCCTTTAATGCAAACACATCAGTCTGAGGATTCGAATAGCCGCTGCAACCATGGTTTCTGTTGGAGCAGTATTTTAGTTACAAGCAAAAAGGGACAAATCACAACCAAGCTTAATTGGCTCTTTATTCAAACCAGGCTGCACACATGGGCTTTTAACTGTGATTAAATAAAAACAATTATGTAAATGTGTATTTATCTGCCTATTTGTTTCAGGTGTGTTCTCTCAGAACAGTCTTGCATATATATTATTCAACCCACCTGAACTTCTGGACATTGGATCTTGGAATCATGTACACATTATCATTTATCCCTCGCCAAGACAATGGTGGCCACCAATCCAGCTCCGCCAACCGGAAGTGCTTACAGGCTAGGTTGATGCATCGTCTCTGGGGAACAAAATGGACAAACTAGAGCTGCAGATCAAAACTCATAAATGGTGAGCAATGTCAGTATTGCGTCATGAGCCGGAAACATGGCTCAACAGTATCACTGAGCTAACTGGGCTAGCTCCTAGTGTACGAACACTAGGAGCAACATATGAACTCTTTCCCTGTTTCCTGAAAAACACGCCCACACGTGTAACACACACTCGCCGAGGGGAGCAGCCAACATGGGTGGGGGACTAGAACACAATATATGACAATATATACTTGATGATTCCATTATAGTTATTTAATACATCCACTGTAGAACAAGCTGCGATATATTGAGTATATTCGAAATATGGCCCACAGTTTGTTTAAGGGAATTACAAAATACACACAGTACCAGTCAACATTTTGGACATGCTTTCACATCTACTTGAATGTGAAAGCATGTCTCAACTTTTCACTAGTACTGTGCATTAGTGCCCATTTACACAAAGCAAATTAATCTTGTATCTATGATTACACAGTAGGTTTTCGTATCTGCTGTCGCAAAATTTAAAAAAAGGACTAAAGTAAGTTAAAATGTCAGTCCGTAAGAAATGGGCATTCATGCATCAGAAATATTTAACTGCAATTACAGCCTGTTCTGCAGTGTTAATCTGTCACTTTAATATCGTGTGGGAGTGACAGCAACATGTGAGAAATTATGTGCTTTAAGAGCAGGAAGGTGAGATGGACGCAAACGCTACAGTCTGGCTACCGTGGAGCTGGTGACAATTTGTTCGTAGACTTTTCAATTTATGACTTCATTCTGCAGCTTATTCCATTTGCCAGTGAGGAGGCTGCACTCCCTGGCTGATACCTAATTCTGTGACAAATTCAGAGATGGTGTTGGGGTCCTTGGGGGACTAATAAATGGCTTTCCAAGCTGCCAGTATTGTTGTGTTGACATTGCATCTCACAGCACTTCGCCAGTTTCCCTGGATCATGCTTTTTACAACCGCAAATATGTGCGGGTTCGGCTGTGTCAGAGTTACTGAGGTCTATTCTCATTTAAAAGTCCTATTTTGCTTATTCATACTGCATCCCTCTTTATGTCCTCTTCTATAGCCTCTCCAACACTACCTCTCATCTTTTCAACACAATCTTCCCCCCTCTCTCTCTATTTCACTCTTCTCCTGTTCATCTTTTTTTCAGTTCGTTTCTCTTTTCTTTTGGCAACGTGGTTAGAACTACTCTCTTTATTTATTTTGCATCTACTGTATTTATACAAAGCAGAGAGACATGGAAGCTTGGACAAGGGGCTGGAACACACTGCATTGTAGGCACCAGAACACACCACAGTCACACATTTTTACCCCTGTTGACTTCTCCCTTCTTTTTCCTCATTTTGTCATCTCTCTCTCCCCCTGCCCTGTGACTGAACCCAGTGTGTGGACTGACTGTGATATTGGCTGTGTGGGTGACAGGCTCACTGGTGTGATATCTGAAGGGGAGAAAAACAGATCGGCGTCTCTTTACTTAACACCCTCCCTCCTCTCCCAGCTGCTGATGAAGGAAGGACTGGCTGGAGATAGCAGGGAATGTGACTCATTTATTTTTCAAAACGGTGGATATCTTTCACCAAGAGTCTTTATGAGTTCAAGGTCTCTTGGAAACTCCATAAATAAAGTAACATTGATGCAAAAGGAAATAATTCCGTCTGTGAAGCTTTGGAAGTTATGACTCCTTCAAGCGTATGCATCTCTCCTACACTACACTACACGTCATTACATGCCCTATATATCTCCCTCTATCTCACATACAAAGTGTGAGCCAAAGACAGTGATGGATGACAGGGATCTACTCTCTGCATTCCTCTTTATGTGACAACAAAAATAAACCTAACCTTGGGGTCGCTCGAGTAATTCATTACACTACAGTGTCAGTTCAATGACTCAAACACCTTGTGATAACATAACTTAGACATCATTATGAACTGTAGTATTGGGTGTTGATTCGCTGACAAAAACGCAAACGTATTACAGTGAGTGAACTGACAAACGCATAAACAAGCGGATTCATTCCAAACTTTATCAAACCCAGTGGTTCTCCAACAAAGCGATTGCTTGATATCAGACAGAATTTTCAACTCGTTACACTCGTCAGTACATCTTCAGTGTGACATTATCTGCACTAAAGTCAACCAAAGAAAACCATGGTCGACCAAAATAAGAGTATAAGAGTTCTACCTACTCTTCAACCAATCTATTGATGGGAAATCAAATTTGCATGTTATCTCTAGACTAACTAAATCATCCACAGTGCACTCATAGCACGCTAACTGGTAGCATTGTGTATCCACCAAAGTGTTTTGTCCTGAGGGCAGTGTATTATTTTTTATTCTTTGTAGTGGGAGCGCTGTGTATTTACACTCTGCTACAAACAAACAGCAACATGACAAGGCTGAGCATCTGTTCTGCATTGAATGCTGCACATTTTTGGTGGCCGAGTTAAAATGTTTTAACTTAAACCACTGTGCTCCTCACTGTCACTGTTTTTACCCAGCCATCCAATCACAGTGGAGGAGGGGCGGGACAAATACAATACCACAAAGACCAACCGTCACTTCCTATATGTACTAGTGCTGATCAATGACAACAGAGAAAAAAGGAATACTGCTGGACTGTATATGTATATATATATATATATATATATATATATATATATATATATATATATATAGCAGGTACGGGATTCTCGTGATATTATGAAATCACGTGAGAATCATTGGATCAAGGCATTGCTGAAAAGATGCTGCACCTTCACAACATTATCTCATGTTTTCAGAAAAGTGCCTATCGCCTGGAATTTTGAGCTGGGATAAAATGCTTTACTGTCAGACAAGAGCATATCGACCAACCGATGCAGCCCTAGCCTGGACTCTAGCTGATTTCTACCGGCAAGAATGATGGGATTTTCCCTAACCATCACAAGAGACTGAAGTAGGCTAACTTCCATCTTATTACTATGCTAACTTGAATAGGGCTAAAATTATTCAATTGTGGGGCTTTTCTACACTTCCCAAATGTCATAAGACCATATTAATCAGATTGGGATAGTGAAAGAGTCATTGCAATGAAAGTGATGCTTGAAACAATTCATCCACTGCTTTACAGCCACAACAGAAGTGACCATGGACAAGGAAACTCTAAAAGAAGGAACCGTCATTACTCTTTAGAACGCTGCTGAGTGCCAGACTTTGCTGCCAGTTCTATTAAAGTTAATGGGGCGGATATGGCAAGTCCCACTCTAACCCATCAAATCTGTGCTGTTTAACCTATGACTAAAAAATGCATCCAAAAAATAAAAGTAAAACCCATTATGTGATGATTGATGTTTATATCGAAATATGTTTGTGTTCCTTGTTAGTCTCCAAACAGATTGTGGCTCTGCTGCAGCAGCTGCATACACCTCAGCTCAAGCCTGTGTTTGGCCCAAGATAGCTGCTACATCATGACGCACGACCAAAGAAGGCAGGTCCGACCTGTTATCAACAGAGGTGGCTAACGTGAGCCCTTCTGAATATTATTAACAGCAATTTCCTTGTTGTTTCCTTGAATACATGTGGTAAGGACAAGTTTAACTAACTTGGTTGTGATTGGCCAGTGAGTGCTGCCTATGTAAACACACAGCTTGACAACAGCTTGACAACGGCATTGGCTAATTGTTTGTCCCTGCCCAGCACTCGAATGTGTTGTCCGTTGAGAAACTGCAGTTTCATGTCACAATGCCAGACGAATCAGTCAACTCGGGGGACTTCAGTCAACTCAGTGGAGTTAACTGATTCAAAGGTCTGGACCCGGGCAATCAAAGTGATTCAACAATGAATGATTTTCTGAATAACATTAGGGAGTGCAATTAATGCATTTGGCACATCGAGTGTAATCTTAAGGTGAGTAGCTTTAGGTAGGATGACCAAATAAAAACCCTTCTTGGGTCGTGACATGGATCTTCTTGAATAGCTTCCCTCCTCTCCTGCTGTCCTCATCCGGCCCCACCCCAACCTTAGCCATCGATCAGGAACTAAGCGCCGTCTTTAATTGGTTGGACGAGGTCGATTGCCCGTGCAGACAGCGAGAGGCCCGAAGGGCTATTGGAGAGCCTGGAATGTGTGTGTGTGTGTGTGTGTGTGTGTGTGTGTGTGTGTGTGTGTGTGTGTGTGTGTGTGTGTGAGTGTGCGTGTGCGTGTGTCTGTGTGTGTGTGTGTGTGTGTATGCAAGCAAGTGTGCCAGGCACTGAAAACACAGGGAGCCCTTCAGACTCTCTCTGGGGTCAATCATAGTAATGAAGTGAAAACCCACTGATTATCTGACAACTGAAGGAAACAAATAACTTGAAGACAGTTTCGCGCTCGTCCCATCCCACTGACCCGATAAAGTGTTTTTGTTTTTTTTGCGTTGTACTTGGTTTCTTCTTTTCTTTGGAATATCTGAGTTGTTAAATGTGGGTGTGCAGTTTGTGTGCTTCATTACTAGAATAGCTAGTGTATGTAAAATTCATGCGGAGACAACAAAGGAAGGTAACTGCTGACAGGAAAAGCAGATGTTTGCAGTGATCTGTTGTCACTGCAGTGCGTTCGTTTCACTTTGAAGTAAGCAGGCGCTCACATCTTTTGTCATCATTATACACAACTGCCCTATTATGCTATCATTTAGCGAAAAGAATGTGCCATTATTATCGGTAACATCAGTAGCAGGGGTAGTGCTGTGATATGTGTCACATTTCCACAGGGGTGATGTATTTAAGAGCCATCATACTGGCGATCAAAGTGGTCCAGTCAGTAGTTATTGTCGGGCTGCAGCATTGTTCATCATCTTTAAATACACATTAAAGACCCATTTAATAAATAAAGTATTGTGGCTGACACCAAATAAGTATCTATGTAAATATAACATGTTGTTAAGCATGTCCTAGCAATAACCTCAAGCTCAAAGCTTTGCGCTCTCCTTTCTGTTGTGATAAGAAGTACTTTTATATACTGTACATTCAGCTCTTTATCTAAACTTCCACTTAACACCGTTTCATTTTCTACAGGCAGGAAAGTATTATATTCTACAATAAGGAAAATGAATGGTGTTTAATTAAAATAAAATGAGTTCAAGAGAATGCTTTATATTTTATTTTACACCTTCGGAGAACACAACAAAACCCCAACAAAATCATATTATTTGAGAATAAACACAGCTAATGAAAGTATTGAAATAATAAAACAACAGCATAGAAAGGTTCTGCACTGAACTGATCAAAGGCTGGACTGGATGTTCACGTTAACATGATCCAGGGAAAAAGCATGTGCACCTGGGGACAGGCTAAATGATTTCAAATCCCATTGTAACCCCAATTTGGTTATTATGAGTTTCTAGATTAGACAGTGTGCGCTGGTCTGCACAAAACAGGGCCAAGGACAGCCAGCACACACCACTCTGAGTGGAGATCCAAAGAGAAATCTCTTGCCTTCCAAAAAACGCTCCAGGCCAAACTCATTGTCTTTTCTTTTTTTTTCCATTCTTTGTTCAAAGATTTGATTGAAAAGGTGATATATTTTACCAAGTTAATGAGTGTTGCTTAGGCTGTCAGTCTGAATGAATTAGATGGAGAGTCTACATGCTGATGATAAGTAGTTTCTGCTGTAAACTCAGGGTCAGGCCAGTCTGAGCCTTCACATTAAAAAAACAACAAGTACTCCGACCCAAACGACCACATTAGTCATGTATTCCTTCAGCATTTCCTAAATTATAGTCTCTACCGGTGACAGGACATCCACATCTTCCTCATATATAAATGTAACGGTCTGTTATAAACATGTGTTTAACATTATGAAAGGTTTGATTAGCTTTAAGCTACAATAGTACTTGGTTGGATTTAGGAAAATGTTTTTAGCTTTGTGTTAGGCCTTGTTTTCTGTATAGTATATGGAGTAAGCATGAAAAGGCGGTGCTTGGTCAGTAGAAATAAATGGCTGCCGGGTTAAAAATTTCTCAAATTAAAGTGAAACAGTGCACTTAAATGTGTTTCTGAAAAGATTTCATGCAAGAAATAGGCAATACAGTAGCATAATATTGAGTCACATTTGATCAGCACTGTCTAGTTCGATAGTTTGTTCTGGGTAGTGTGAGCCTGGACCTGAAGACTGGACAGTCATCGTCTCTCCCCACATGAGATAAATGGTTGCGATTGGTCCGTACGATGTCAAGCTGCTGGAAATCTGTTGAATGGAAGTGTCCTGACGCATCTGCCAGAGCGAACGAGTTTGGAAGATTCGTCGGGTTTCCATGCTAAGGAACGCCACCACGGAGATGGAAAAAACTGTGGATGAAGACGACTGAAAACAACTCTCCAACTTTTATGTAACTTTAATTTAGGTGGCACAGCCTATGCTAACAATTTATCAAAATAACATTACTTCAATTCACAATGCAGACACATAACAGATTACGAGGGTACCCATAGGAATGAATGGACTTCCGGTTGACTTGCATACTTACACCAAGCTATGTGGAAGTGAGGTGTTAAAATAAGTATGTTAGTACGTTAACATACTCCCGTACATAAAGCGTAATCAATTTACATACGTAACTTACAAGTTCATTTACGTTCACAAGTAATAAATCAGCGTTGCCTTTTGGTTTCCCACAGGACATTGACAGTGGTCTCCTGGGTGAAAGTGTTTGTTTGACCCATCCATCCACTCCTCCTTCGTTTGTGGACTTTGTCACTCCGTATATTACCTCACCTGACATCCTCCTTTTCTCCTGCATAATTACTCCGGCTGCCAAACAATAGACACAATATAGGTCGTAATAAGCTGCTTGTATAAACAATCCATGGGGTGGCTTTTTCGGGGGAGGGACAGTCTTCACAAAAGTTTCAATTAGCTGAAAATGGACAAATGGACTGTGTTCTTGTTGTTTGTGCTGATACCTTAAAGCATCATGTTTGTCTGGGGATGTAATCTGTTAAGATCAGTCATTAAATGAGATCAAATAGGATGTGGGATCTTTGCATCTTGTGTATTTCCAGTCTAATAAACTGTACTTGAGGATAAGAAAATAAATCCACACTACAGTTGGTCTCATTGATTTACCATGGCTCTAATAGGGTTTTTTTTTTTTTGTTTGGCTTACTTCCCAGCTCTGCCTCAACTATCCATCTCATTTTACAGTTGTATGAAAATGTAAGATAAATCTGCACATTGAAAATTAAGACCACTAATTACTACATATAATTTAATACAGCAATGATTTAGTATATGGCTTTACATTCAAATAATTGAATTCAACATTTTAGAGACTTTTACTCCAGACATAGGTGGAATTGTTCTTACTTGTGGTGAATCAGTGAGGCGTGCAGGTATATTTCCTTCCAGGCCAGGCAGCTCTGGATACAGTTGCTGAGGTTTTACTTGCCGGAAAACACGTAGCCCTCAAAAGATCCTGTCCAGAGAGATGCTTTGGAAGCACAGGCGGATGATCTCATTACTCATCTGCAACGCAGCAGAAAACAAACACTGTCTCACACACACTTGTCACAAATAATGAGCTTCGGGGGGACCAAGTTACACACACTGAGATTTACATTTATTACACGCTCAAGTGCTGAGCTATAATAACAAGTCACTGTTATAAAAAAAAACTTAGATTCAAAGTAGGCATACAGTACAAAGTCATTAGCTACAAAAAGAGGACAAACAGCAAGCAAAACCAAGGTATTAGCTGATTCATTACCCGCTCCAGAGCACACAGTTTGGTTTCTGTAAAGCTCAGCTGAAGACACGAAGAATTACACTGGTTAGAGTGGACTGGCTCACTGTGAATTGGGGGTCTGGGTCCAGTAAGTTCTACTGATAGGCTCAGCATACTTAGTAAGTGATCAGAGTTCTTAAAGTGTAACTTCACCCCCAGGTATGAGCCTGATAACATAAACTCCACATGAAGGTAGAGTTGTTCTGATACTAATACAAGTATCGGAAATGTCTCGGATACTGCCTCAAATGCTGGTATCATATTAGAGAGTATGAAAGTCATCGACCTGATACCACAATATTTATCTCTGAGAAGAATCTTCTTTAAAGTAGTTTATATTTGTTCTTTTTCAGTTATGATGGACTGTCAAACTAGATCATAAAACAAATCTCTGTGTGTACTTGTTCACGTAAATACAAACCTGAGCCAGGCCATACAATGATAGAAATCATATCACATCGCAAATGACAAAATAAATTAGAATAATATATATATATATTTCAGCGCACTGGTATCGGATCGCTACTCTGTGTCGAGTGATGTGCGAGTTCGAGCATTGGAATCGGTATCGGGAAGGAAAAAATAGAATTGGAACATCTCTACATGAAAGAAAAAACCCCAAAACTAAGGGAAACTACACTCCAGACAGGCATCATCAGTGGCAATTCCACAATTGAAAAAAACAATGAAAACTAACAGATGGAAAAGTGAAACTAAAATAGAAAACAAATGTCAGAATAAATGTGAGATGTGTCATAGGTTGTCAGTTTTCTCTGTAAGTACAGTGAAAATGGGAATTCCATAAAAACAGTCATAAAAAATGAAAAGGATCACTCTGTGACAGCTTGGATCTGGTACCTCTTGACTTTCACACCAAAGGTCACATATGGCATAGACTTAAGTTGACAGACCTTAAACTTACTTTACACTTGAGGCCTGGCCGTGTAACACTTTGCTTGAACTGAATATTTGATCACATTCATAAGCTAAAAACCCCAGATTGAAACAGTTAGTTGCACATATCCCCTGCAGGTTCGGTCTAACTGCCAGATGTGAGCCGAGCGGGACTAGGCACATCTGTATCGATTCAACAGTGGACGCTCGCACATGCGTGCGCACGTGGGCAAACGTATAGACATGCATATCACACACACACACACACACACACACACACACACACACACACACACACACACACGCATACACACAGACACAGGTGGTTATTTATCGCATCGAGGGTAAAAGAAAACGGGTACGGTTTAAAGTGAGTGTAATTCAAGCAGGCGCACATTTCATAAAAGCCCCTATTTGATGTGCTGGCTGCCAGTCAAGCATGCTGTCTGTGACACACACACACCCACACCCACACACAGGTAGGAGGTTATAAGAGAGGAGGAAGCGAGGCGAAGGAAGGATAGGGTGTAATTATTGAGGATGATGTGTATAGAGGCCTATGTGGAATGACAGCTTCCCTTTCATTTCTCTGATCACTGGTTTAATCCTGACAGAGCTACAGCGTGCCACGGAGCTGCTCTGTCTGCTCGCCTGCCTGAGCCCCAACACACAGCCTCCATAAGTGTGTGTGCGTGCTCGCACATGTGTATACGTGTGTGACAGGATGACACAAAGTATACATAGGTGTGCGCATCTCTGCAATTGCTTGTGTCAAACATCAATGTTTTTCATATGCGCGTAAGGGTGTGTGCAGGATTTCCTCAGGGAGAGAGAGAGAGAGAGAGAGAGAGAGAGAGAGAGAGAGAGAGAGAGAGATAGAGAGAGAGAGAGAGAGTGTGTGTGTGTGTCCAGGAATATGTGTTGTACATGCTAATTGCAGTGGCAAGCAAATGCTGCTTTTAATGAAGGAGAGGGAGAGGAGAGGGAAAGACAGGAAATTAAATTGATATGTAAATGACGGAAATTCTCATTTGAGCTGAAAGTTGAGAGTGCTACAGCATTAACCAGCTTATGAGTTAATAATGATTTTTTTTCCCGCCCTCCCTCCTTTTCCTTCTCAGTCTGACTCCCTCCCTCTCTCTCAGAATCAAAAGAAGGATGGGTAGGAGAGGGAGGCGGGTGAAGATGAAGACAACATATGTCCCTGAATCTTAACTCTCAAGAGATTTGCCCTAAGCCCTTGTATAATCACTTTTCTCAGAATCTGGACCTCTTCAAAAAAAAGGCGTGTGTTACAACAGGCCAGTCTTGACGTTAAGAGTGTATATCCACTGGACGTTTTGTTCTCTCTTTCACTTGTGTGCTTTTTCCCTCTTTAAAAACAACCAGATGGTGTTGAATATATCTCAGATGGACATGAGGGACACGAAGAGTGTCAGACAGCTTGTAATAGTGGTGTAGCTCTGTGAAGCGCAGAGCAACAAAACAAAGACAACATCAGCTGCAGCTAGAGAGAGCACCAGAGGCAAATGACTGCAGAATGATCACTGCAGCTATTACCAACCACTAGGGTTATTATTTTCTCTCCCCTCTCTTTGGTATTAGCTGGAACGAAACAGCCCAGTCAAAAGTCCTTGCCCTGCAGCCTTCGGTGATTGGAAAATGATATTAAACCAGACATTGTGTTCCCCAGTGCAAAAAAAGAAGAGGAGGAGGGGGAAGAAAAGAAACACAAAGCTGCAACAAATGAAGAAAATGGTTGAGGCCCTGCAGGAGAGAGAGGGGGCACTGGCAAGTCCCAAACACACACACACACACACACGGAATGGGACACATCACACACACTTACAGAGGCACACAACCACACACACTACCATGACACAAATGGACTTTGATTAGAAAGTATTAGCCAAAAAACATCACACACAAATGGAAACCACATCAATGATCTGGTTCTGCTCCAGAAAAGAAAGAATTTTTTTTTTTCGGCGGAAAATAAACAAGAGACTTTCCATCTCTATTATTTCATACAATTGGAGGGGGGGGGCTACCGACCATAAGCAGAGATGGAAAACAGAAAGTGAGGGACGCTGCGGGAGAAGCCGCGGCCATCTGAGCTGCACGGTTCCAAGTTACTCCATGGCCAGTGAAAACATGCAACACTGCAGAGAGAGCAGGTCACATACATATACACAGTTACGCTTCAAGATCTCTGATTTTTTTTTAACTCCACTCCAATATGCAAACATACATGCATGGATTTGAGTCAGTGGTGAGCAGCGAAGCCTACAGACCTGCTACTCAGCACAGACAGTGTGCCTTTATCCAGCAGCAAGGCAGCTAGATGGTTGTAAAATGGCTTACCTCCACCTCAGGTATGAGAAATAATAAATAAGTGAGTAAAAGCACTCAAATGGCACAGAAAAGCCTTTTGTGACACAGCTGAAGAAAAATGTGAAAATGTTAAGCCGGACGATGGGAGATGTAACCTGATGTGAGGCGCTCAAGGCTGAGGCGCTGATATAGGTTACAGAGGCATCACGGCACTTCTATTCACAAACGGAGCACAACATGATTAATAATATTCTCCTCCACACTCCGACTAACTCCCCTGGTTACACCTGGAAATGAAGTGTTCTGCATTGTGCTGGCGTGGGTTAAAGGTGCACGCTGAGTGGTACAAAAGGTTTAAAGGCACCTCAGCCGTTCTGAAAGAAACTGTGTCAGATCATTGGAGCCACATCCACACTTCAAAAATAATTACACCAAATGTTTTGTATGAGCAAGTAGGCCTTGATGTATAATCAAAGGAATGAGAGAGAGAGAGAGAGAGAGAGAGAGAGAGAGAGCCAGTGCATAGAGGAAGAAATGAGGAAGATGTTGAAACAGAGGGACACATAAAAGACTAAAAGAAAAAGGGAAAGCCATGCAACAGGGCAGCAAATGATTGTAACAATGAGAGTTCAGGGCATAATTATTCGAGGTGAGACATTTTCCCCTTGGTCTGTGGAGCTGTCAATTGAAATGAAAAGAGTTAGGGCAATGAAAACAGCAATGGGCTTTTTATTGGGCGATTCACTCTCAGCATTTTGTAACTCTCATGGTGAACACCCAGGATGAGGGGGCTTCAGTGACGATCGGGCCTTATCAGAAGAAGACAAATACATCATCCAACTGGAGAGCTGATCTACAACTGAAAGGCCGTTCTCAGCAGAAGGTTATCTGTTAATGCTACTCCGCAGACTTATCCGTGTAATACATGACTGACTAGCACACCTATTAATGATGTTTGAAATATTAAGGCTGGATTGTCAGACAAGGCCGTGTGTATGCAGTATGTAGGTATGGCATGTAGGCATTTGTGTGAGAGAAATGGGAGTTAAAGACAGACGGAGTGAGAGGAGATGGAGCAAAGAAACCATGATGAAATGCAGATACCTTGCGGAAGATCCTCTCACTGGTGTTGTGGTGGAGGGATTTGACCCAGATGATGCCAATGAGACTGACAATGTGTCGCAGTGTAGGAGCAACATGGCTCCTTCAGTGTGGACAGGAAGGACAGGTTTGATTGGGCCTGCAGAGAGCAATCCTGGGCAACACACATACAAAAGCATTAAAAGCAGAGTACAGAGAGTCTAGTGCGATGTCAAGTAAAGCAAATAAACTCAAATGTTTGTTTGTTGCTCGATACAAAAAAAGGAACACTTGCACACTTCTCATTTCCCATGACTAATCCAGCGTTTACCATTATTACCTGCATTCCGGGTTGGTCCGCCACAGTGTCCTCAGTCCAATATTTCAGTTAATCGATACATAATCAACTAAGGTGTTACAAAAACATACACATTCTTCATAGATCGAGCCTCTTAATGTTGCTATCAAAGGATAAAAGATAAAAGGTACAAAAACCCTTTTTCTTCACAGGGGTAAATGAAGCCAATGTGCTCGGTGTGTTCACAGCACCTTTCAGTGTTCAAGGAATACGGACTAATACTGACAATCAGACTCATCGCAGCAAAAATAAAAGAACTCTCAACTGAGAACAGAGAAGATAAATAAACTGTTGGAAGTGTTGAGTCTGTTTGTAGTCGTAGCCGAGAGATTAGCATTGCAGCTACCTTATTGCTTATTGTCTAAATACGCTGAGTTTTTGACGACATGCTGATGGCTGCATAAGTAATGTGCTCAACAAGCGAACAGATTTTGGATTTTACTATTCCGGTGGGCTCAAAGTGGGCTGTATGTGGCCCACAAACTAAACTTTGACTCTGGTTTAGACCTACCATCAAGTCAAAGCAACAAAAAGTGTGTAACATTTATCCATCTATATTTCAAACACTTCTCTTTTCCGTACTCTTTTCTATTGACAGTTGCAGGCTGTAATCCACAGATATTTTGCTCTGTGCCTCTAGTGATAAATGGCAAACGTCAAGCTCAGCTCCAGAATTCACAGAAGAGAAAGACAATGATAAAGCGTTGTGTGCTTCTTGCCCGAGAGCATGCTTTGACTCCTGTATGTGAACAAACCCACATCCTTTACCACTTCCCGTCTAAACACATTCAATAAACTCCCAACACTGGCTGCCTTCTCCTGTATACAGCAAGGTAACTGTGTGATTTGAGAATCAGCCAGTGTCATCAGTCATGGAGTGCATTTTCCATATCCAAGCAGGTGCTGTTGGGCAGGGCTACCTCTACAGTGTTAAATGGATTGTTTAGCTGGCTAAGCCAACTCAGAGCTGTAAAGCCCAGTGGATAAGGGCTCAATATTCTCTGTTTGCCCATAATTCATCATACTGTGCCTGTATGGTGGCTCTATACCAGCCAATATGCCATGCTGCCCTGAGCTACATGCTGTGTCACACCGCACAGCTCTGCAAGCCACACTTTGCATGCACTTTGAAAGTGGTCTTTAAAAAAGCAGCCCAATGCAGAGATGCAACAGCTAACTTGATGAAGTAAAGTGAAGAGAGGAGTTCTAAGTAGGTCAATGCAGAGTAACTTTGCCAATGATGGCTGATAGCTTTTTTGTTGCACCACACAGCAACTTAAAAAATAAACTACTTTGTTTGCAGTAAGACTCGTGTATATATAGTTGTTTCTACATGTTACATTTAATTCCAGACTCAAATCTTGTTCTGTTGCCTACAGATTCTACATTAATATGCATAATCTGTTAAAAGAGATTACATTTCAGGGGGGCGGCAGGTGGTGTGGTAGTTAGCACTGTCGCGTCACAGCAAGAGGGCTCCTGGTTTGAATCCCGGCTGGGGCCCTTCTGTGTGGAGTTTGCATGTTCTCCCCGTGTCTGCGTGGGTTCTCTCCGGGTTCTCCGGCTTCCTCCCACAGTCCAAAGACATTAGGTTAATCGATGACTCTAAAATTGCCTGTTGGTGTGAGTGTGAATGCTTGTCTGTTTCTGTTTGTCTCTAAGTGCCCTGTGATAGACTGGCGTCCTGTCCAGGGTGTACCCCGCCTCACGCCCGATGTCAGCTGGGATCGGCTCCAGCGACCCCGATAGGGACAAGCAATTGAAGGTGGATGGATGGAATTTAATTCATGATGTTTTTAGGAAATCAAAACATATAAAAGCACATTATGCAGTTGCAATAGTCTACCCTGCAGCAAGCTAGGCTGTTGGTACTGAAACTGGGGTCTGACACTTGATCTAATTCACTGGTTACAGTGAGAGATCAAATAAACACTGAATGAAATTAAACAAAGAAGTCTATATTTATCTAATTATAGACAAAACTTTGCTCAATAACAGCAGAATCTCACCATGTCTCCACTCAAACATGAAGTGGAACTAATCACCCACCAGTCCTACACCTGTTCCTCAGTCAACATGAGCTTCATATTTTTACACTATAATCATTAATCAGGTTGTATCATGTTCACTTATCATGTTAAAACAACATCATTTATCAGGTTATAACAAGATAAATATGTGCACTGTTTTAACAAGAAAAGTTTCTGGTATAATGTGATAAGTATTAATTACAATAAAGTTTTTACATTTTAATGTGATTCTGATCTGAAATTCCTTTTCTACGCTGCCGTGCATATGATATGTTACAAGATATGATGATCTATTTATTGCTGTGAAATGATGACAATTTCGTTACGGTTACGTTTAGGCAACAAAACGACTTGGTTAAGATTAGGAAATTGAAGTTGTGGTTTGGCTTAGTACTTCTGGGACATGAACACCGCTCCCCTGGTGGAAAAGCCTCCTCCCAGCCTGACCCCTGCAACTGTAGCAACATTTCAAATTCACGTAACACATCAGACTCTCTCTACCTGTCTCAGCTGAAAAATGTCTGCATGAGGCTCTCTATCGGCTTGTATTTGCAGCTCCTGGCTGATGTGCTCAACAGATTGGTGCAGCAGCACTCCAGGAGTCTATCTCTCACAGGAAGTCCGATTTTTCTCTCATCCTCATCATTTCCTGGGGATTCAGTGGGTCTGTGGTCTGTAGCGCTGGCAGGAACAGAGGATAAAGAGGTGAAAGAAATCAAGCTGGGACAAAGGGAGCTAAGAAAAGGTTGAAAACGGGACACAATGAAAGGTTGAAATAAAAGCAGGGATTGGGGGAGATTGTTTAGAAAAGGAAAGAGAGAGATGATGGAAGGTACAAAGAGCCTAAGACAAAGAAACGATGAAGTGTGTGGATAGGTGAGGGTGAGAGGTGAAGAGCCCAGTGCCTCATTAAATAAAAAACTCTAAAGAGGCAGAGGCAGGAAGCAGATGCTGGAGCTTCAATGGCGTTTGGAACAGAGAATCACAGATCAAAAGATAAAGTCTAAGTGACCTTTTAGACAGCATCCCCAGAGAGACGGATGGAGACAAAGGCACCGACACAAACGCAGAAACACACACTCTCTTGCATACGCACACGCACACGCACATGCACGCGCACACGCAGCCCCTCAGGCTTACTCTCCATCCTCCGTCCTGGTTTCTTGTCCTTGCTGGCCTCCTCAGGGCTGCGCTGTCGGCCTTCCATCAGGATGTGCAGCACTATGTTGCCCTTCTTAAACACATTATCTGTTCAAAAATAACATGATACAAAACATTACACATCCCACAGCCACACCAAGTCCTCCACTGGATTTCTCTGGTGTAAGTTAACGCAGACCGCACGTCAAAAAAAGGGTTTGTTGTCCTTTCAAAATACAGAAAATGCAGTAAAGTCCTATATATCATCTCAGGAGAGCACTGCTCTCTGAGGTTTTTATGCTTACAAAGTGCAAGAATAGCAGCCGCATAAAAGAGTGGAAAGTATTGAGAGAGTGGCACTCTTTTAGTTTTTTTGTGTCTACAAAGCCCAAGGAAAACAGCTGTTAAGATACACGGAATGAAATATGCAACTCACTCTTTGCACTGACATCAAATGGATTTCAATCTGCAACGCTCAGCGGGAGAAATCGAAAGTGTTTACAACTTCACCAACGGACACGAGAAAGCCAAGAAAAGACTTCCCTTTGCGCACCACATATGCAGTTTGTACCACTTGGGCATGTGCACAAGGTGAAAAATAACATCACGTACCAACATGAATAAAACGATCAGTCATAAATGAAGAACAGGTACATGAATGAAAGCAGAGGGAAACGTGTGCATGCAGAATAATGAGGGGCTTTTAAGGCCGGTGTGGGGAGACCACAGTTTCCTGTTATCAGTTAGGATCCCTTACTGAGAGAACAGTCAGGATCAGCATAAAGACGGTAGCTGGACATCATCAAAACACACTTTCATACCCAGTAGCGGCAACATGCAGCTCTCCATTAGCCTTTAAACAGAGGAGATAAACAAGACAAGCACAGGAAACAATGGAGGAAAAGAGAAATAATGAGCCGACTCGGAGCACCAGAAGGTGAGAAAAACAGAAATGTTGTGTGAGTTTGTTATTTTGCCAGCCAGTGAGTGTTGTGTCCTTCCCATAGCTGTGTGTGCTGGATGTGAACATGTGTTAATGTGTGTGATTGGATATGTTTTGTATGGTCATCTAACCTTTGCGGGCCTGCAGTCAATGGACGAAGACGAAGAGATTGAGGTACGGTCTTGCTCCAGGCCAAATAAGTGCTTTGCATGATTGCTACCACTCAGTCTGACATGGGAGCGAAATCTGTACACCCAATAGCTATAATATTACCTGTGTTCTCCATTGACATGCATATTTATGATGTAAATCACCCTTGTGCAGTCACATGGGGGCAAACAATTGTGCCCTCATTGTTATTGAACCTGGAAAGTTTAGAATAAAGTTTTTAAAAGGCAAAAAAAATGATGTTTACCCCATGGGCCAGATTTGAGAGTCAAGGGATTTGAAATCCTTAAAATGCCTGTGATTGTTGCTGTATTGACTGAAAATGATATAGCAAAATGAGAATTTGCAGGGGGCTGAGGGAATGAAAAGGATTTCTGTCAGGATTATCCAATCTTTGTGTGATTATCCGGGAAACATGGAGCTGTGTCAGGTAGAGGAGGTTGTAATTGTGGGTATGCAGTTTCTGTTTACTACCAGTGTGGGTGTGTACACATGTGCGCCCTGGTAGTGTGTGTTGCTTCTTTGAAAAGCAGTGGTGTTTTGTACACTGATTGAGATAATTAGCATGAGAATTGAACCATCAAAACGCAGCAGTACGCTGTGTGATTACCCCCGTGTGTCTCTCCATTCAAATAGTCCGTCAGCATTTACCTTTCTGGCTTTGCAAACAACAGGGAGCATTTCTCTTTGGCTGCCACATGAAAGAACGAGTCCAAATGGTAGAAGAGCTTGTCGTTTCACATGAAGCCGATCAGTGGTGCGCTGTCAAACTGACGTCTAGTCAAAGGGGAATAACCTTTACTGTGATGCATTCTTCTTTCAAACATACATTTTGTGTGCGTATGACAGTTTCATTTTTATGTAGCTTTAGTCATACTGATATAAAGTTGATGTTTCTTTTTAATTAATTTTATTTAAATCAATTTTTCGTTGCACCAGGGGACATGTCCCACACGATGGAGGAAAGAGTCATCCATCGGTACAGGTTCAAGCTCACCACAGCTTGTATGTGTAGGTGTGTGTGTGTTGGTGTGTGTGTGTGTGTGTGTGTGTGTGT